>NC_086382.1:70470963-70781556 GCF_036588685.1 Mytilus trossulus | reverse complement strand
GATGATTTATTTTTTTTGTATTCTTGCATTTTTGTGACTGGATTTTCTTTATAATGTTGCACATAGCCATGCATCGACATTGTCATATACAGTTTGAAATGTTTAAAATTGATTTCTTGACAATTTTGCAGAAGAACTTGAATCAGATACAAAATTATTCCTTGAATTGTTTGCGGAACCTAATGGCCTATCTCTTCTCGGTGTTTATCCATCTCACGTGTTCCTCTTTAACGATCTGATTTATGTACAAAATAATGAACGAAAAAAATGATATGCAGTTAAAAAAAAAACTCTGGATTACAGGCTCCTGACTAGGGACAGGCAAATGCAGCATGTGTTGGGCTTAAACTAGTTTATAAGGAATTCTTCCCAATTTGCATGCTATCACATTATTTTGTCATGTCAGATATCCATGTACTAGTAATAACTATACTATTAAACGAGAAGACCTCATTTTGTGTGTCACTTCTCTTCCTTCCACGATAAATTAATCATCATGCCTCTGTGTTAAATAGGTTACATGCATAATCTCATTTGTCATCCATTCTGATGATTATTCAAATTGAGTTATTTTAGGAGAAAAACGACAAAATAGAATTCCGGATATTGATTCCGTCACCAGAAGTTAAGTAATAGATTAGATTTCCGGTTTGAAACATGTACATAAGTACAACCAATCGTATAATTATAACTATCATAAAATTAATGGTAGATAACAAAAATGAAAAATAAATAAGCCAATCAGAGCGTTCTCCATAGCATGGTGTATAGATCACAAGAACCACAACTATAATACCCCCTTAGAGGGGATAGTTATTTTTCGCGTGAATCTACATGTAAACTACGATACTACTACTATAATATATAGAGAGCTCGGGACCTGGGGATTGGTCTTTGCGAGAACCGGGAATATCTTTTTCGATTTTGAGATTTTGGGATATGAATTTCTTTCAATATTGTATCTCGGGATTTCATGTTTTAAACCTGGGATTTCGGGATCAGGACCCCTGACCACCCCTCGAATAGCCGTAGTCATTTTTACAAGATTCATATCCTACCATTGGCATGTTAATAAGGCTCTCAAAATAAAAACACTGATTGATGGATTGTCCTAGAAGCACATTTTATTAGACTAATAATGGTCTAATATATATATTTAGACTCGTATATACATATATATATGTATTAGAAGTTACATTCATTTCATGTTTGAAGCGGTGCAAATTTTTTATTTAATTTGACTTCTACCAAAAGATGCATTGTAACAAAGGAGAAAAATAATTGTGGTCTGAGGCCAGAAACACGAAAATAATTGAATTTGACAGGAAACAAATATCGGACATTGGAAAAAAGGGGAAGGGCTTTTAATACCTTTTATGAAATTCTCCATACATAATATCTTTTACAAAAAATTATCGTACAAAAATAGTTCACAAGCTGTAGATGCCCGCGATTTCGCGGGTGTGTTCTAGACATTGATTTAAAATCATAAATTAGTTTTGACGTTTTTAAAAACAAAAGTATTTGAATTAAATAGCCAATAACTGCGGTTATCAATATGTTCCGGACCATATGAGTATTTGGACCATACGCGTATGATCATGACCGTATGCGTATACTCATATGGTCCGACCATACGTGTATGGTGCGACCGTACGCGTATGGTCTGACCATATGAGTATAATAATCGTTTGGTTATAAACGGGCCGGACCATATAAGTATTTGGACCATATAGTATATAAAAAAGAAGATGTGGTATGATTGCCGATGAGACAACTATCCACAAAAGACCAAAATGACACATATATATTTTTCAAGTTACATTATAAACGTTTCAATAATACAAAAACTTTTTTCTAAAAAACAGTGACGTTTTAAAACATGACAATTTTTTAATTTTATAATCCAAAAAACTACGTAAAAATTTAATATTGATGCCATCGTTAGTTTTCATCGCTAGTTACATTCGTGCATGTAGGCTTGGATGACATTTACTTCCACACGGTATATCATAGCTTTTTTGCATTTGCAAGAAATTTGTGCACGATCTTTTTCATTTACACAATTTGTTTTCGAGTGAAAAACAAGCCTTTTTTGCAGCTGCGTACAGTGATACCGAGGTCTTTGACAATTCTTATGTCTACGGTGTTTTTAAGAAGCTCTAGATCTCAAATATCGTAAAATGACTGCAATACACCATCTTCACAACACAACTTAAATAAACTAATAGTATGCTGCTTTCCAGTGACTTCTTATGTAACAGTTCATTCTTGGAATTTAATTTTTTAGTCGACATATTGCCATTTACTCGTAATAAAAAAATCGGTAATGACCATCGGTATAAAATGTGACAATTAAGTAAAATTAACTATGTGAAACTTCTTATTTTTTTTTAGCTTATCTTTTCATTATAATATAATGATAAAATTGCCTATATGTTAGCGTCTTTTGAATGAGCGGTCATACCATATGAAGAGTTTGGAAGTACAAAAAGTAAACTAAAACAGAGTGTTAATTACCCCGACGATACGCGTATGGTCCGACCATACGTTATTGACATGCTTTTAATTCGATAAATTCGTATTTATGCATTATAATTAATACTATTCAGAGGGAATTAACGCTCACCTATATAAAGTCGCAACGTATTGTTTATTCTTCACCACACACTGTATGTATATATATTGACCGCTGTTATTCACTATCTGCTACATGTATTTTTCACTGTTTAATGTGGTTTTTCTTATTTTATTTGTTGAGATTAGCGGACAATCTGGAACTGATGTGACTGATCTACTTACGGCATTGTTTACTACAAATAGTTATGATAAACGTGTTAGACCAAAGTCGTCTCAGGTTACAGCAACCACTGTAGATTTGGACTTATATTTGGTCGGAATTAACGATATAGATGAAATAAAAGGGAGCCTAACAACAACTGCATTTTTATATTTGGGATGGATAGATGAATTTCTAGTGTGGACTCCGGCAAGTTACGGCGGAATAGCATACTTCTATATTCCTCAGTCAGATATCTGGAAGCCAGATATAACATTAGAAAATGGTTTTTCTAAACTTAAGGAACTTGGAAATAGTTTTATCAATGCAGCTGTTACGGAAGACGGACAAGTATTTTGGAAACCCTTCGAAGTATTTGAATCAAAATGTTCTTTTGACACGAAGTATTTTCCATTTGATAAACAGACATGCAAACTAAGTTTTGTCGTGTGGTCAAGTGGAATACAAGATGTCAATGTTACACTTTGGAACAATGGAATAAACCTGGACCATTATGAGGAAAATTCTGAATGGACAGTTTTATCGACGGCCCATATTGAGGCCTCTGATGCTGCAGAATCAAGAGTTACGTTTTCATTGAACATTAAACGTAACGCTGCATATTATGTTATGAACATTATCCTCCCTGTTATTCTTTTAAGTTTTCTGAATGTATTAACATTCGCTCTTCCTGCCGATAGTGGTGAGAAGATTTCACAATGTATAACAGTCTTTTTGTCGTTTGCCGTTTTCCTCACTATAGTCAATGCAGAACTTCCAAAGACATCTGGCTCCATCATAGGATATTATCTGATATTTCAACTAGCAATGGGAACGATTGTTATAACTATAACTGTCTTACAGTTAAGGCTTCATCATCGGAAAGATCCCGTTCCACCATCTGTAATAAGACTTATGAAATGTCTGCCGTTTAACAAGACTTCAGCCGTTAACAGTCCCGACAAAAACAAAGTGGAAAATATTCAAATTAAAAATACAGAGGCAAATGATGTTGAAACAGAAACGACCTGGAGTGACGTTACTTCATCGATTGATTTTTTTATGTTTTGGACAGTTCTTAGTATTGTCGTGATTTCCACCAGTAGCGTTGTGGCCATTTTGAGTTTACACTAGAACATTCTTAGAAAGAGATAAACTGTCATTTAGACTAATTTTCGAATAAAAAGTGTTTTATTTGATTTTTTCTTTGCGTTTTGGGGTAATTTTTTCACATTTATTAAGTAGATTAAACAATTAAGTCTGGTTATATATAAATGCATTATACATATAAAGATACCAGTAAAATGAATGTATTGATGATTCACATGACAAATAGGTTAGATACCTGAAAAGAATCTGAGTATGTTCCTATGGTTCCATAATCTGTTAATATCTATATTTTGGTAAGGCACAGTGTCATGTCAGTGTCTGACTGTGCATGGTGTATTTACACTTAGAAGTAAAATAATAAAGATACCGAACTCCTAGGGTCATCCCTAAGCAAATTTGCAAAATCAGAATTTCAATCACATCAAACGAACGGATAACAACTGTCATAATTCTGACTTGGTCTTTCTGATCCATTGGATGTTGGATGCGTACTGATTGGTATTTCAGTCTTAAAAACATGATTTGTTTTCATTAGTTGCTATTGACTATAAACTAGGTGACAGTAACTGCGATTAATTTGAGATCTTTTCTGAGTGTCATTTTGTTTTTTTGACATTTATAAGAAGCCGCCCATGTTCACTTTGTGTTTTGTTTAGATGCATTTCTATGTGTACCCATCTAATGAGTTAAGCCTTTTAAAAAAAATATATATATTCAATGTGGTGTTGAGCGCTACATGAAATAACATTTTTAAACCTCACAAATTATTTTTGTGTAATGTATGTCCTAAGTAAGGAGACTGCAGTTCAGTGATCTTCAGTGGTTTTCATGTTTGTTTTTTGTTACATATTTCATGCCAAAAATTAAAATGACGAATTTCATGCAGTTTTTCATCCAAAAACAAATATTCTTTGTTGAAATATCTTCCACCTCCAAATCAGACCCAAAAAAAATTTTCATTTTCTCAATGGTTTACCATTAGAAGTTAATCATTATTCGATTTAAAACTGACAAAGATATGGTAAAAAAAAAAAAACAGAAAGACAAACAACAATGTATATATAATAGGTTAAAAAACATAACGAGTTTAGCTCAAACGGAAATTATAAACAGATATGGCTCATGAACGTTCAAATTGTCGACGTTATAAAGCCATCATAAGTGCTGTATTTCATCAGAAACTTTGTTTTTATAATTGAGAGATATTGTTTCGTAATTTTCTATCACAAATTATCTTTTGTTACTGAATGTGGGCTTATATAAACTTTTCTTACTGGATGTGAGCTAATATTGATATCTTCTTCAAACTCTTACTTTAAACCGTTTTTGTTCTTTAAGCACAAGTCTCTAATCTTCAACAGACATGAGCATAGCATAAGACGAAGTAAATGAAACATCATAATCAAACAAGTGAAACTTAGTTATTTGAAGAAAACAAAGATCGTTATTATATCAAGGTCGAAAAACGAACAAAGCAATTTTTAATTCATGTATTTGCTTTGAATAGCCTTCTGAAAATACTAATAAATAAGTTTGAGCTTTCTTAAAATGTGAGTACATCTCCATGTGTGCATGTGGTTCATTCTTTATCTCATATTTCAGCTGTTAATAGAACTCAGCTGCATCATCAACCATCCAATAAGAATCTATGTGTGATAAGTAACAATATCAAGGTGTGTATATGTCATGTATGTCGATTGAAAAAAATAGCTCCGCATCGTGATGCAACGCAATAAACTTCGAACATAATTACGATAAACCTGCTTAGGTTGTAAGGATTCCCCCATTTTGTTACTTTCGGGAATTATTACGCTTTCATCAGTAACCCATCTTTGATAACCTAACGCGTGCATCAGAAATCCATCTTCGATGCCCTAACGTGTGCATCAGAAACCCAACTTTGATAAACTAACGCGTTCATCAGAACCCCATATTTGATACTCTAACACGTTCCACAGAAACCCAACTTTGATAAACTAACGCGTTCATCAGAACCCCATATTTGATACTCTAACACGTTCCACAGAAACCCAACTTTGATAAACTAACGCGTTCATCAGAATCCCATATTTGATACTCTAACACGTTCCACAGAAACCCATATTTGATAACCTAACGCGTTCATCGGAAACTCAATTTTGATAACCAAACGCGTTCATCAGTAACCCATCTCTGATAACCTAACGCGTTCATCAGTAACCCAGCTTTGATTACCTAACGCGTTCATCAGAAACCCAACTTTGATAAACTAACGCGTTCATCAGAATCCCATATTTGATACTCTAACACGTTCCACAGAAACCCATATTTGATAACATAACGCGTTCATCGGAAACTCAATTTTGATAACCAAACGCGTTCATCAGTAACCCATCTTTGATAACCTAACGCGTTCATCAGTAACCCAGCTTTGATTACCTAACGCGTTCATCAGAAACCCAACTTTGATAAACTAACGCGTTCATCAGAACCCCATATTTGATACTCTAACACGTTCCACAGAAACCCATATTTGATAACCTAACGCGTTCATCGGAAACTCAATTTTGATAACCAAACGCGTTCATCAGTAACCCATCTTTGATAACCTAACGCGTTCATCAGTAACCCAGCTTTGATTACCTAACGCGTTCATCAGAAATTCAACTTCGATAACCGAACTCGTTCATCAGAAACCCATCTTTGACAATCTAACGCATTCATCAGAAACTCAATTTTGATAACCTAACACGCTCATCAGTTACCCATCTTTGATAGCCTAACGCGTTCATCAGTAACCCATCTTTAATAACCTAACGCGTTCATCAGTAGCCCATCTTTGATAGCCTAACACGTTCATCAGTAATCCATCTTTGATAACCTAACGCGTGCATCAGAAATCCAACTTCGATAACCTAACGCGTGCATCAGAAATCCAACTTTGATAACCAAACGCGTTCATCAGTTACCCTTCTTTGATAACCTTACGCGTTCATCAGTAACCTTTCTTTGATAACCTAACGCGTTCATCAGTAACCCATCTTCGATCACCTAACGCGTTCATCAGTAGCCCATCTTTCATAACCTAACGCGTTCATCAGTAACCCATCTTTCATAACCTAACGCGTTTATTAGAAACCCATCTTTGATAACCTAACGCGTTCATCAGTAACCAATCTTCGATAACCTAACGCGTTTATTAGAAACCCTTCTTTGATAACTTAATGAGAACTATATAGCAAAACAAGGACCTCTTCCATTTCAGATAACGAAATTGATCAAACAAAAAGTTTTCCATTTGACGTAAATGCATGTATAAAGACTTATTTTATGTTAATGCGATTTACTGCAGGTAAGCTTATATATTACGCATGTATATATATACTTTCTTTATGATACATGTATTAAGAAAATAGTATAGTAATTTTAGATAATGCAGGCTTTATCAATACTAGTATTTGAAACTATAAACAAGAGGGATTTAACTAACGATGGGGTCAAACGTTGAATAGAGCTTTGTGCAATAATAATCCTGTAGGATTACATTGATCAGAGTGTCTTTAATACGTAGTATGCAAAGCCATTATTAGATTGACGTATGTACTGTGGTTAAGTGCTACTGTACTTAGTCTACTTAATTCGTATTAAGTCAGAAATGTGTTTTGTAATTAAAGGTTAGCATGGATTATTGGATTATTGGACCTAAGATAACACAACCTATTTATAGGAGTATAGAAAGACTTATATCTACTGTTTTGGTCATTTTATAAACTGCATATCAGCAAATTGACCTGTGTAGTTGGTTTAATGTTAATTCAAAATCACATGATTATTAGTGCAATAACAAAATAGATGGACTTTTTAATGTTTGCTCAACGTCCAACGGAAAATGTATTTCATTATGTTCAATTATGGTAGAAATGCATATTAATTATAGAAAATGGTTAATTGCAGGACTTTATAGACCTCCTTCAATAAAAGATGATAATTTTAAAAATGAATTTATATGTACATTTGATAAATTATCAACCATGTATGATAATTTTCTTCTACTTGGTGACTTAAATTATAACATGCTCTCCCAGCAAAAATGTACCCCCTTAAATGATATCTGTGATATTTTTGATTTCACAAATTTGGTAAAAAAAAAAAAAAATTGTTTCACAAAACATGCCCCTGCCACATTAAATGATGTTATTCTAACAAACCAAACAACTTATTGTCAAAATATTTTAAATTTCAACTGTGGTTTTAGTGATGTTCATAACATTATTTCCACTCAATTTAAAGGCAAACTACCAAAAATGAATAAAGGTTTCATAAATTATGAAGTTTCAAACACTTTGATCAGGAACTTTTTTTGACAGATTTAAATGGAAAAAACTTAACTGATATAATAGAAAAATCAGCAGATGTAAATACAGCATAAGAAACATTCGAAACTACTTTCATGGAGGTTATAGACAAACACATACCTATGAAAAAAAAGAAAGCCATCAACAAACCAGCACAATTCATGAATCAAACGTTACGAAGGGAAATATATAAAAAAAAAAAAAAAAAAAAAAAAGAATGGCATACAACAAATATCAAAATTTTAAAAATAAAACAAATTGGGAATGCTACAGAAAACAAAGAAATCTAGTAAATAAAATTAAAAAGAAATCCATCAGAAACTTTATCATGGAAAGATGCATAGGAGGACCTAACAGCAAAGATTTTTGGCCAACCATCAAGCCTTTCCTAACAAACAAAGGTTGACATTTTTCAAAAGACCTAATCCTTTGTGAAGAAAATAAGATAATTAACAATCAAAATGAAGTAGCTGAATTATTTAATATTTTTTTTATAAATGTTGCCAAAGATATCGGCTCAATAGATACTGTAATAGATGAACATCATCCAAGTAATAAAATTATAAAATTATAAAAGAAAATAAACCAGAAAACTAAATTTTAGCCCAGTAGATTCAGAGTTTGTTAAAAAACAAATCAATAAAATTAACATTAAAAAGGCAACAGGAAAAGATGGAATCTCTTCAAAAATATTAAAATTATCCGAATCTGAAATATCCAATCCAATTTCTAAAATAATAAATAAATCATTTGAATCAACTGTTTTCCCAGATAAAATAAAAGAAGCACAAGTAATACCCTTGAATAAAAAATCAAACACTTTTGATAAAGGAAACTATAGACCTGTAAGTATATTGCCCATGATTTCAAAAATTATTGAGAGGTCTATAGAAAATCAACTTGTTGAATATTTTAATTCATTTTTCAACATTTTTCTGTCAGCTTTTCGAAAAGGATATGGATGCCAAACCGCTTTATTAAAAATAATTGAAGATTGGAAAAAGGCTTTAGATCAGAATTAATATGTAGCTGCTACATTAATGGACTTGTCCAAGGCTTTTGACTGCCTACCCCATGACCTCCTCCTACTAAAATTAAAATCCTATGGTGTTTCCGCCTCATCTCTTAAACTTTTGGATAGCTATTTAACTAATAGAAAACAGTGTGTTAAAGTAGGTACTAATTCAAGCTATTGGCAAACAATGTTTAAAGGGGTGCCACAAGGGTCAATATTAGGGCCAACACTATTTAACACTATTGAGTTGGTTGACCGTTTTGGAATAACCGTTTCACAAATGATATCGGATATGTTCCTTACGTCGTAACTATAATCCCCTTCCCTTTCATGAATTTGACCTACCGAATTAGACTATTTACCGGATTTGTAATCACATAAGCAACACAACGGGTGCCGCATGTGGAGCAGGATCTGCTTACCCTTCCGGAGCACCTGAGATCACCCCTAGTTTTTGTTGGGGTTCGTGTTGTTTATTCTTTAGTTTTCTATGTTGTGTCATGTGTACTATTGTTTTTCTGTTTTTCTTTTTCATTTTTAGCCATGGCGTTGTCAGTTTGTTTTAGATTTATGAGTTTGACTGTCCCTTTGGTATCTTTCGTCCCTCTTTTAATAGTTTTTTTAAATGACATTTTCTATTTTATTCATAATTATGCAGATGACAACACCCTTTCATACGCGGATAACGATTTAGATAAATTAATTAAAACTTTAGAAGATGAAAGTAAAATTTTGATAAACTGGTTCTCAATAAATAAAATGAAAGCAAATCCAGAAATTTTTTAGGCAATAGCTGTAGGTAAAAAAACTAAAGACAAAAACCTAAAATTTAAATTAGAAGGTAATGAAATAGAGTGTGGAGATAACGTTAAACTTCTAAGTGTAACAATAGATTTTAAACGAAATTTCAATGAACATGTCTCTATAATATGTAAAAAAAAAAAGCATCCAAACAATTAAATGTATTAAATTTATTATTCTTTCATAATGTCCAACTTTAATTACTGCCCATTAGTTGGGCACTTTTGTGGGGAGGTAAATACAAAAAAGATAGAGAAAATTCAAGAGAGAGCATTAAGGTTTATCTATGAAGACCATTCAGCAAGTTATGAAGATCTACTCTGCAAATCAAAATTACCATCTTTAAAAGTAAGAAGAATGCGATCTTTGGCGATTGAAGTTTTCAAAATTATAAATAAAGATTGTCCTGTATATCTCCATGATTTGATTCACTTAAAGGAAAACACTTACTCTTTCAGATACCAGAATACAGCAGATCTACCACATGTAAGAACAACTGCATATGGCCTACAATCTTTCAGGTATGCAGGTGCTAGGCTTTGGAATAAGCTGACAGATGAGCTTCGTAAGCAATCATCTTTAAATCAATTCAAGAACTTGATAAATTCTTGGTCTGGCAGCTCATGCCAATGCTTTGCCTGCAAAACCAGTTAATCTCTACTCATTATTTTTTGGTTTGTTGCTTTATTTTTAGCATGGCAAATTTATTTTGTTATCTTTACTATAGTGCTTCTGCTGCTTTGTGCTAATTTTAGAAACTTATGTGCTTTTAATTAAATGCTTTTTATGTGCCAACCATTTCATTTGTGCTTTTGTGATCTCATAATTGCATGTATCAGTATGTGTTTAACTTGTAAGATGCGTAAACAACTTTTGTGCTGCATGTTTATATACTGATTGAACTCTTGCTTTATATGTTTTATGTTGTGTGCATGGACTCGATATGTATGTTTTGTTTTACTTGTTGTTATGTTGGTTTTAAAAGCTCTTCAGAGCTTTTGTTTGTAATTGCTTGCTTATACCGACTCTAAATAAAGCTTTATGTCTTACAAAACGTAACAACTATAAGTCACCGTACGGCCTTCACAAATGAGTAAAGCTTTAATCACATAGCACTAGCGGATTTAGGGGGTCGCAACATCCCCCTCCGCCCGCTTGAAAATCTTAAAATAATTTTTTTATCAACCATTTCTTGTTTTAATGTAAATATCTTAACTATAAATTGAATATCTAGCACTGAATTATTCAGTGAATAGAGTGACACTTTGTCGGTACACTCCTTTAAATATACACATGTTATAATTGCATTGGCCTGAAGGTCAATTGCTAATTAGAGGATCAAAGGATTTAATTAAGACAATCAAAGGCAGGTATCCCTATATTTTATTACTTTGATTATGATTAAAACGACATTATTTCGTTAGCTTGATTTGAAGAAAAATACCTTTTAACCCTATCATATATAAGATTTATTTTATAAAAATTATATTTTCTGAATCTAATGATAATCAAACTTTATTTCCACATGTGTACCTAGTACTCAAATGTATAGCATTCTAAATGAAAACTGGAAAACACTTCTTTTCCTTTTCATAAACGTGAAATGTACCGGTTAAAAAGATGCTTCTGATATGCGTGGATGCACTATTTCCCATGCATTGTCTGTTCAACTTCACAGGACAAATTTTGCGTTTTGTTCTCTACTGACGACAACCTTGGACAGTTTATTAAAAAATAAAAACACGTTCAGAATTGGCTAAAGCAACATCCCCCCCCCCCCCCTTTTCAAGCTCTGGATCCGAGGCCTTTTGTAACTGAATATAATATACGACTACAAAAGGCATCGAAATGACAATGTAAAACAATACAAACAAGAAAACTAAAGGCCAAATTTATGCAAAAAAAAAAAAAACAGGAAAAAAAAGATATTACACACACCCAAGTATTATGATAGTGACAACGGTATTGAAAAGTTTGGTCATGTATTAATAAACATGGGTTGAAGTGACGATCGTAGTAATATCAGACATGTTACGAAAAGGTATATTCTCGACGCTGAGGTTGACAAATTAGACTTAAAATTTGGGGACGGTGTCAAAACATTGATTATAGATTAAAATAGGTAAAATTTAAATCCTGTGCGTCTTGGTTAATTCAAATTACATTTACCTAGAACATCTTTATGTATTTAACATCTTATACGACAATTGCTTTTGTGATATCATTGCTGACTAAAACCTGTCATAAGACATAAAAGGTGTTACTGTACGCGCGTAGGAGTGGATGGTCTAGAAAAAAAAAGGGGGGGGGGGGCTGAGGGTTATACAAGTTCATTCAATTCTAGATTGATAATATTATACATAGTAAGCAAGTTAAATTTTAGGGTTTTTTTGGCCAAGTTACTCATTCCTCCTTTTCTTAACTCAAAACTCCCGTCCTGCCTTTTTTTCAAATTTAATCCTAGTCCCCCTCTCCCTGAAAATAACAACTGGTACCTCCGTAGGGTAGTAATAGGTACCCATTCAACAGATTTAATTTTTAAAAAAACATATTTGTTTTAGAGAAACTCCTAGCAGGAAAGAGCCATCGGTCATCGGTGTAACTTTTTTTTCATATTCTCATTTTCTAATGAAACGGTTGGCGAATTTCCTCAAATGTTTTAGGAATTTATGAAATAAAAAATATCTGCATAAGGTGGTTTTAAGATATAAATGCAAACTTAAGTCATTATGCGATGCTTTTGAAGCTCTGCAGGGTTGTTCAACCGACGAGTAGCGAGTCATATTTTACACAAACCTCATTTTGTTCCAAACATACATGACATATTTGCCGCTGAACGTTAAGCAATCAACAATCAATCAATCACAAACTATTATACAGAAAATACAAAATGAGCTGAAACTTTTGAAATTGAGACAAAGTTGGAAGAAAATAAAGAGAGAAAATACATGCCTTCGAAGCTATATGACCGGGCGAAATTTTCTATATAGTGCAACATGCCTCAAATTGAAATCGTGTTTTAGTTATTTAAAACAGACCCCGTTAGATAACAATTTATGTGGTAAACAACTGGATCAAAATACATACACTGGTTTTTTTTAAACTATATTAAAATGATCGTTACATATATATTCACGAGAAAGTATACAACAGATTAAAATACTTAAGACTATTTGCAAGACAAGGGCTCGCCAAAGAATTCACACACGTATGTAGCCCGTATCTCCGTTACCCCGCACATCTACTGCATTAACATGAACTCCCCCCCCCCCCCCCCCCCCCCCCCCCCCCCACACACACACACATGTTTTTGCAGTATTATTATAGTTACTTAAAAGTATAATGGAAAGTATTAATATCTATTTCTTATATTTCTAATCGTATAAATGTAATTGGATATTCGTTCCATACGAAATTGCCTGCGAAAGGATCAATGCGGTTTTTAAATAAAATACAAAGTATACACAGGTAATCTCTTTAGTGTTGTGACACAGTCCCCACATTTAAAGTGTAAATTGTCAACCTCAGCGTCGTGAATATACCTTTTCGTAACATGTCTAATACATTGATAATGTTGGTCGAAGTGCCACGATTGTATTTAGGTAGGGACGATCGTGGTGGTACATTGATACATGTAATAATGGTTTTAGTGGTGCTATTGTAAACAGGTAGGGACGATCGTGGTGCTGTATTGGCAATTTTTGTTGTTGTAGTGACGCGACGATAACATAGGAAGTGATGATTGTTGTGGTGTCTTCATATTATTGATTGTAGTGACACAATTGTAAATATGTTGTTAAGATCGTCGTTGTATATTGACAATGTAAGCATCGAACCCAAGTTGGAAAAGATCACCAAATACTAATGCCCTATTAGGATTTTTTAATATGTTTTAAGGTCATTTCTTAAAAATAGAACCCCTCTGATGGAAGATAGCTGCGTAATCCATCCCAAACGTTCAAGGCAAATACCGAAGAAATAACCGAACACCTACAGGAAAATACAAAACGAATGGCACACAAGGCAAAATTCCAAACAAATAGAGGAGAGTTTAATTTGAACGAAAGTGATGATACTTTATCCCGTTTTGAAACAACATTGACAAGGTGCCTTTTCTTAATTGCTATTTTACAGAAATGTAAAAATATGGACAATGGAATTTGATGATTGTAACAATATGACCAAATGGCTAATCATTGCATTCTACGTGTGGCATCCGTCGTGTTACTCCTGTTAGTACATTGCATTCTACGTGTGGCATCCTTCGTGTTACTCCTGTTAGTACATTGCATTCTATGTGTGTCATCCTTCGTGTTACTCCTGTTAGTACATTGCATTCTACGTGTGGCATCCTTTGTGTTACTCCTGTTAGTAAATTGCATTCTACGTGTGACATCCTTCGTGTTACTCCTGTTAGTACATTGCATTCTACGTGTGTCATCCTTCGTGTTACTCCTGTTAGTACATTGCATTCTACGTGTGGCATCCTCCGTGTTACTCCTGTTAGTACATTGCATTCTACCTGTGGCATCCTTCGTGTTACTACTGTTAGTACATTGCATTCTACGTGTGGCATCCTTCGCGTTACTCCTGTTAGTACATTGCATGCTACGTGTGGCATCATTCGTGTTACTCCTGTTAGTACATTGCATTCTATGTGTGTCATCCTTCGTGTTACTCCTGTTAGTACATTGCATTCTACGTGTGGCATCCTTTGTGTTACTCCTGTTAGTAAATTGCATTCTACGTGTGACATCCTTCGTGTTACTCCTGTTAGTACATTGCATTCTACGTGTGTCATCCTTCGTGTTACTCCTGTTAGTACATTGCATTCTACGTGTGGCATCCTCCGTGTTACTCCTGTTAGTACATTGCATTCTACCTGTGGCATCCTTCGTTTTACTACTGTTAGTACATTGCATTCTACGTGTGGCATCCTTAGCGTTACTCCTGTTAGTACATTGCATGCTACGTGTGGCATCATTCGTGTTACTCCTGTTAGTACATTACATTCTACGTGTGTCATTCTTCGTGTTACTCCTGTTAGTACATTGCATTCTACGTGTGTCATCTTTCGTGTTACTCTTGTTAGTATATTGCATTCTACGTGTGGCATCCTTCGTGTTACTCCTGTTAGTACATTGCATTCTACGTGTGGCATCCTTCGTGTTACTCTTGTTGTTAGTACATTGCAATCTACGTGTGACATCCGTCGTGTTACTCCTGTTAGTACATTGCAATCTACGTGTGGCATCCTTCGTGTTACTCTTGTTGTTAGTACAATGCATTCTACGTGTGGCATCCTGCGTGTTACTCCTGTAAGTACATTGCATTCTACGTGTGGCAGCATTCGTGTTACTCCTGTAAGTACGTTGCATTCTACGTGTGTCATCCTTTGTGTTACTCCTGTTAGTACATTGCATTCTACGTGTGTCATCCTTCGTGTTACTCCTGTTAGTACATTGCATTCTACGTGTGGCATCCTCCGTGTTACTCCTGTTAGTACATTGCATTCTACGTGTCCTTGAGAACCATCAATCGCATGCAGACATACCTCACAAATCAAGACGGCGATCCTATCAATCTCCGCAGTGAACATCTCACCATCCGCTTCCATCTTTGCTAGGTATGAATAAATAGTCTATCAAAATACGGTTTGAACTTGATAAAAGGTCAAGCTAATACATAACAGAGAGCAGCCAAAAAAGGTTTGCCGGTCACCATTCGTTTATCCCACACAAACCTGCAAGGTGAACACAAGATGTTGCTTACCCCGCGCCAGATTGAAAAGATCACCAAGCTCCTACAAAAAGGTTCTAATTGTATGAATCTGGGAATAGGCACCACCCAATTGAAGAAGAACATTCAAAAAGAAAGTGGATTCCTACCCATGTTAGCGGGAAGGGCAATGCGAGCCCTTCCTATGTTGGCGAACACAATTCTGCCAGCATGAGGTGTTGGAGCCCTAAGTTGCCTGTGTAAAATAGCCGTCAACAATGTATTTGGACCTGGATGTTACATCAAAAAGGGTGGTTTTGTGAGCTGTGTGAAGGTGCGTGATAAAGGTCTGTATATCTTCCCCCGCCAAGCTGACTTCAACCTATGGTGACGGTTTGTACTTGAAACAAGGGCCTCAATTCTACTAGGGTTCTTGTCTGATCTGATCTGGAACAAACTTTCCGTTCAAGAAACATTCCTCTTTTAATACAATCTTTATATGCATAGAATCTATGTTTTGGTTGAATTTAATGGACATTGAATGACCAGGGGGGTCTCAACTTCATTTAAACGGTCTCGGAAGACGGGAAGTGTACCCAAATGTCCTTAAGTCACGTTTGTATCTACCTATTGACTAAATGTCTGCATAATATTTGAAAGATTGAGAGATCAGGGGGCTCTTACCATTGTCTAGTGCCCTTTGTCCTAAAATTTTGACATTTTTTTGCTAAAAAGTGACAATCTTAGCGCTCCGTAGATATCGAAGATGACATTATTTTAGAAAATCCTTCTAAAACAATCTTAATATATATAGCATATATGATTTTGTTGAATTTAATGGACATTGAAAGACCAGGGGGGTCTCAACCTTATTTAAGCGGTTCGGGTAGGTTTTCGCTATATATTTTGAATATCCAACTGGCACTTTGGGCGCTCCGTAAACATGGAAGACAGGAAGTGTACCCAAATTTCCTTAAGTCACGTTTGTATCTACCTAATGACTAAATATTTGCATAATATTAGAAAGATTGAGAGATCAGGGGGCTCTAACCATTGCCCTGTGTCCTTTGTCCTAAAATTTTGACATTTTTTTGCTAAAAAGTGACAATCTAAGCGCTCCGTAGATATCGAAGATGACATTTTTCTAGAAAATCCTTCTGAAACAATCTTAATATATGTAGAATCTATGATTTGGTTGAATTTAATGGACATTGAAAGACCAGGGGGTCTCAACCTTATTTAAGCGGTTTCGGATAGGTTTTCGCTATATATTCTGAATATCCAACTGGCACTTTGGGCGCTCCGTAAACATGGAAGACAGGAAGTGTACCCAAATTTCTTTAAGTCATGTTTGTATCTACATATTGACTAAATGTCTGCATAATATTAGGTAGATTTAGAGATCAGGGGGCTCTTACCATTGCCCTGTGCCCTTTGTCCTAAAATTTTGACATTTTTTGGCTGAAAAATTGTTTTTTTGGCTTTCCATAAATATTTCTATCTCTAGAATTTTTCTAGAGTTATCAGTTTTTCTTTTTGGTTTACGAAATATCATGTACAAAAGTACATCTTTCAAGTCGTTTTATTGACAAAACTAATACTACATAAAGACAAATATGCAACTTAGAAAAGGGTTTATATTCGAGCACAACGAGAATTTACAACAGCTTGGAGAGGTCATTTTACGATTTCCTACGTATCTTATCAGTCCTCTTAACTATGAAAATCATGTTTTTAATGTTATCAAGTATTTCTTTTTTTTTTTATGATTTTCAACAAAATTTTGAATATCTAACCGACTGCTAGCAGCCGGTTGGATATTGAATATCGAATAACGAATAACGAACCGGCTGCTAACTTCACATACATCTTTTCATGATACTTATTACAATCTAACTCTCTTTCATCTTGTTATAGTATTGAAACATTTGAGTTTTCTACACTTTACACAAGTATTCCACATTTCTAACTAAAAGGCAAATTGAAAGTGTTGGTATTGCTTTGTTCATAAAAAAGAATGACCAACGTAGATACAAGGATCTTGTCTTAGCGAGGGATACATCGTAGTTTTCTCGTTTTAATTGTTTTACATTGTCTTATCGGGGCCGTTTATAGCTGACTATGCGGTATGGGCTTTGCTCATTGTTGAAGGCCGTACGGTGACCTGTAGTTGTTAATGTCTGTGTCATTTTGGTCTCTTGTGGACAGTTGTCTCATTGGCAATCATACCACATCTTCTTTTTTTTTTATATTTGTAAAGGATCACTCTGATTCAAACAAAAATTTCTTTAAAACTGACATTATCAAGATGCTTGATTTCTTGATTGACATCATAATTGTTACGTTCGAAAGACCTGTTTTCAACAGACTGTCGGCATTACAATGGGAACAAATTGTGCCCCTCTTCTTGCCGACTTGCCTCTTTATTATTATGAGGCTGACTTTATAGAAGAACTTCTTGGGAATAAAGATAAAAAGTTAGCAATAACCTTTAACTCTAATTTCCGCTATATAGATAATTTTCTTTCACTAAATTATTCAACATTTGGTGACTATGTTGAACGCATCTATTCCATCGAATTAGAGATAAAGGATACTACAGATACAGTTAAGTCGGCCTCATTTCTTGACCCACATCTAGAAATTGACAATGGTCGGTTGAAACAAAACTTTACGACAAAACAAAGATGATTTCAGCTTTCCAATTGTGAACTGTTCATTTTTAAGTAGCAACATTCCAGCAGAACCTGCATACGTGGTATATATCTCCCAATATCTACGATATTTTTGTTCAAGGTAGTTTTTGATGAAGCTGAAGCCCAATTAACTTGAAACTTAGTACACATGTTCCTTTTGATATGATCTTTCTTATTTTTAAACCAAATTAAACTTCTGACCCCACTTTCATGGTTCACTGAACATAGAAATTAAAAGTGCGAGTTTCAGGTTAAAGTTTTTGGTCAAGGTAGTTTTTGATGAAGCTGAAGTCCAATTAACTTGAAACTTAGTACACATGATCCTTATGATATGATCCTTCTTATTTTTAAACCAAATTAGACTTTTGACCCCATTTTCATGGTCCACTGAACATAGAAGTTAAAAGTGTGAGTTTCAGGTTAAAGATTTTGGTCAAGGTAGTTTTCGATGAAGTTTAAGTCCAATCAATTTGAAACTTAGTACACATGTTCCCTTTTGGTTGAATTTTTTACATTAAGGCCAAATTAGATTTTTTACCCAATTTCACGGTCCATTGAACATGGAAAATGATAACGCGAGTGGGGCATCCGTGTGCTTTGGACACATTCTTGTTTGTGATGTTTTTTCTCTGTGCAAATATGACTAAAATGTCTAAAAATTTTAAGTGGTTATTTTTTGTATTTTGAAATTCAACGAAACAATGTTCCCATATTTTTCTATAATGTTAGTTCTCTGACCAAAATTTTGTATAATGTCTACAAATATTCTCTTTGCGTCCTCCAGAAAAACAACCTGGTTTTCATATACATTCGAAAGATGAATATGAAAAACAATTCGAACGAGAAAACTAACGGCCTTATTTATATAAAAAAAAATGAATGAAAAACAAATATGTAACACATAAACTAACGACAAACAACCACTGAATTAAAGATCATTTGACGGTTTTCCTATATAATTACAGGTATATAAGAATCGTACGAAATTTATATAATTTGGATCAGGTCAATGCTAAAAAGAAGTCCCCAAGGGTATTCAGCTTACAAAATATGTTTTTCCACTGCGTACAACTCTTTTTTGGATTTTCCAACAAACCAAATTTGTTTGATCATCTTACACCCACATTTGCTTACGTCATGTTAGTATTTTGATACCTTTTTTTTAAATGAAATTGTTAGTGCATACACGACTTATCATCATAATTAATAATATTCTCGTTGAAGGTAATTATTATCAGTGATATAAGCTTGACCCTTATGTCAAAAAGATTGGCCAGTTTTATGTTTCATCAGGTGTGTAATTCAGTGGTTCTTTCATTATTCTGTGTATTCCAATGCGTATTAAACGATCTTTATCATTATCCGTAATAATTATCATTAATCTCTGGTATAAGTTAACAGGGAAAACGGTACTATTTATTCTGCCATCGGCGACAATACTAACATTTTCTAAATATACCACTTTTTATAATAAAAACTGTGATAAAACAGTTATGTGTGGTGTTAGTACTTTATTATGCTGATTAAAAAATTGAAGACAAATAGTATCATGACCAACTTCCAATGGAACTTGTTTATGTGATCCATGCCCACCGTCATTTTACAAAACAATAATTATAAATTTTTAGAAGTCTTTTCGTATAATTCTTTAGAAAATATTTCAATAGGTTTAAAAATTTATATATTAAATATACACACTGCAGTTATACATAGATAAATGAAAAAATATATTGTACCCTTACGTCCAATCACAGCGCTCCTATGTCGACTTCCTTCACCTGTCTTTGGTACACAAAAGGCCAACCTAATGCTGGGAAAATGTAATAGTACCGTTTTCCCAACACAGTAATACTGTAGACACAAAAGAAGTGAGTGAACAAATTATAATAGACACCAAAGTCAATATTGTGTACGCGTTTCGTCTACAAAAAACCTCATCAGTGATGCTCAGTCAGATTAAAACCGTTGAAAAGACAAAATATAGAACAGAGTTCAACAATTTTATAGTTAAGGTTATCTTTTTTTGGGGTAGAACATTCCTTTTAAACTTTTGGTTGAATATCTAGATGAGCATGCAGCACTTTTGTCTTTCTTTGATTGTTCTTATGCCCCATTTATGGGCATTGTATTTTCTGGCCTGTGCGTCCGTCCATCCGTTCGTCACGCTTCAGGTAAAAGTTTTTGGTCGAGGTAGTTTTTGATGAGGTTGGAGTCCAATCAACTTGAAACTTAGTACACATGTTGCTTATGTTATGATCTTTCTAATGTTACTGCCAAATTAAAGATTTCAACCCATTTTTATGGTCCCCTGAAAATAGAAAATAAAAGTGCGGATGGGGCATCTGTATACTTAGGACACATTCTTGTTTTATTCAACAACAGTATTGCACATGCTTTTAACAGATACTCCACTGACACAGAATGTCCCTGTTTCATTAGTAACCGAGGTTCAGGGATTCTTCAGGTGGCGTTATCATCGGAATTACATAGTTGATCCGAGATTGGGATGGTTTATAACATTTTACGCGATTCCATGTGTTTCCGGATAACGTTCTTTTATAATCAATATTGAGTAAATTGTATATTAGCTTTATCTACATTATTATTCAGGTAAGACAGTTATAATTCCGAAGATTTTTCAAGTACTTTTTAATATTTAATATGTTTGTAATTTTCTCCTTTTTCGTTAATGGCATAGATTTGTAATTGGAATTCCCAGAATGGCTGAGGATTCCAAGATATTTGTTTGAAAACCTATTAAATTTTAACTTTTTTATTCACAGTTCATCATGCAAGTTATTAAACAGCTTCTTTCGAATCAATATAAACATACTATTTATTGAGCATTTGATAACATATTCAAAGATGTTGTTCATATACGGGACCCAATAAGGATAAGATCTACATTTGTATTTGCAAACTATATAATCACACTAGATTGGATTTTAGACTTTAGCGGACATTTATTTCTTCTTTCTGCAGTTCAAAGTTTATGACAAATTACACGCATTTTCTGAAAATTGATATTGCTAATCGTGGTAAATAGGATTTTAACAACAATTAAAAAGAAGCCTTTACAGATAGATTGAAATAGTGGATCTAACATACTGAGTTGTGACATGTCTAGCTTGAGGATATTTGTTTTCATCACTCTTTTTGTAAAGATCGAAGCACAGAGTGGTGATGATGTTAAAAATTTAATCACCACATTATTCACAACAAATGATTATGTGAAAGAAGTCCGGCCGAATCGAAATCAGCTAGAGCCTATGATTTTAGACATAGATTTCTTCCTTGTTGGAATAGACGAGGTAGACGAACTGAAACAAAGATTGATTACAACTGCATATTTAGACATTGGGTGGACAGATGAATATCTCAATTGGACTGCTTCAGACTTTGGCGAATTATACCATTTATATGTTCCACAAACAGATATATGGATGCCTGATATAACATTAAAAAATGGTTTTTCGAAGCTGGAGAAACTTGGAAGCAGTTTTATCAAAGCCAGAGTGATGCACACAGGACAAGTTACCTGGGTGCCGTTTGAGGTTTTTGAATCAAAATGTACAATAGACATTAAGTATTTTCCTTTCGACCAACAATCTTGCGACATAGTTTTTGTTGTGTGGTCAAGTAGTGTTTCAGATGTGGTGGTAACTCTATGGAATAAAGGAATCCAACTGGACAGCATGGAGGCTAATGCTGAATGGTCAGTTGTGTCCACTTCGGCCAGAGAGAGTATTAAGTCAACCGAATCTACAGTAATATATACACTGAATTTAAAAAGGAGTTCGACATATTATTTAATGAACATTATTATTCCTATCATCTTACTCAGTATTTTGAATATATTTACATTCGCTCTTCCAGCTGACAGTGGCGAAAAAATGGGGTATTGTATCACTGTATTTCTGTCGTTTGCCGTTTTCCTTACCATTGTCAGTTCAGAGCTTCCAAAAACCTCTGGATCTATTTTGGGATATTATCTAATGTTCCAGCTAGGTATGGGAACTTTTGTTGTGTGTTGTACAACGATAGAACTTCGGCTTCATCATCGTAAAGACGATGTTCCCGTGACCATCATAAGAATGATGAAATGCCGGAATGTGAATAAAATTACAAAAATGGAAAATCAAAATGGAAGCTTTAGCGAACAGGGGATTGCATGGAGTGATGTAGTTTCAATGTTAGATGTTGTGTTGTTTTGGGTATCAACTGCACTAGTCATAATTGCTACAATGGTCTTACTTGGATTGCTTTGGACGACAAGTTAAACAAAATCCGGGTCAACAACTAATTTCAAATTCAGAAAACGATACTAAATTATAAGAAGCTGTATTAATAGAAAATAAGTTTTTTTTAACAACACGAAGAAGCAACATGAAGGGTAGAAATTGCGTATTCTCCCGAGGACATGATTTCTCATCTGGACTTTATGTGTGTTTGTGTTGTTCAACCATTAAAATTCTACTAAATCCCTTACGCGAAATATTGTGCTTGATATTCATATGATGAAGACATAATTTCAATCAGTTCAATTGAGATCATGAGCTGGCATTTCAGTTACTGCTAGTAGTCCTTGTTAATTTATGTATTATTGTCATTTTATTTACTTTATTTTGTTACTCATTCTGACATTGGACTCGGACTTCTCTTAAATGGGTTTAACTATGCGTATTGTTGTGTGGTTTTTTTTCTACATTGGCTAGAGATATAGGGGGAGTGTTGATATCTCAAAACAATGTTTAACCCCGCCGCATTTTTGCGCCTGTCCCAAATCAGGAACCTCTAGCCTTTGCTGGTCTTGTAAGAATTTCTATTTTAGTTTTTTGTGTATTATTCGGAGTTTAGATAACGTCCATTATCCCTGAACTAGTAACATATTTATTTAGAGGCCGACTGAAGGACATCTCCGGTTGCGGGAGTTTCTCACTGCACCCATCGGCGGACTTCGGCTGTTGTTTGCTCTATGAACGGGGTTTGAAGTTCTCTTTGCGTTTTACATCTTCTTTTTTAAATCGTGTGATTCATGTTGAAGGGAGATATTAATAAACACCAAGACATTCCTATTTAATGGTTTGCCTTATATGTACTTTTAAATTCCAAAAAATATATTCCACCTAAACTGATTCCATCTGAGTTTTTGATAAAAATTGAGTTGAAAAACCAGAAATGCCAAATTGCAGTTAAGCTTGTATCTAGACCAGGAATTTACATACATACTCAGTTTACAGTCAGAACTGTCTTTTCCTATTTTAGGTTTTCCATTTTTTACGACAAAAAGGACAGTTTGTTGTTTCTTATATTATTTTGTTTTTAAGATGATCTTTCTTTGGCAGCATCTGTTAAGGCTTTAAGGACCGTGTTTATATATGTTGTGGCTTTTTTGGATTTCAATGAACGTAATCTATGTTTCACTGTTAAATCATTAAGTCAAGGATTTCGTTACCAAATACTGAATCAAATTGATTCTTTTTATATTGTCTGAGCATATTTCAAAAAACCTTTATGGTGATGAATTGCTTTCTACGATCAAGATTCAGTGTCACGGCCTCCTCCATAATTATGTTCAATCTAGCAACCATGTTTTCTGTTTGTTTTTCTGGACATTTGCTTAGTTGAAATTCCATGTTTGTTTACTGTCGTCCCGTATGTTTCACAGCAAATGCATGATCAGTGTATTTGGTATCATTAATCAAAATTTGAAATACTTTCTTGATTATGAGTTGATGGGATTTAACACAGTTAGATAGAATACCACCAGTAAAACTGGTTTTAGATTAATAAGATTTGATGAATGAGAATGGAATGAAAACTGTCTATTTAAACCATTGTGGCAGTTAGGATTATTATGTCATCGTTATTTCCCTTGTTTTAAACTATAAATTTTATATTTCTGTATCTTAATGATTTACATGAAGCTTATTAAGTATATGTTTGTTAAATTATATAGATTTTGCTATTTGAATGCATTGGTTAAAGATATCTATTTATATTGTAAAGTTTAATTTTTGCATCGTCTCGAAATCTTTGGTTACCTTTTGTGAGAAACTTATATATTTTATAGAAATTATTTTAGATTAAAATGTTGAAACCTTTGCGGACTGACATTCAGTCCAACCAAGAAAAGATGAAAAAGGAAAAAAAAACATGAGAAGCCAAGCCTTCCAACCAATAAAGATAAAAAAAAAATTAAAAAAATAAGAAAAAAAACCAAGGAAAGCCAAAATTTCCAACCACCCTTTAGGTTACTGCACTTGCCATATGCCTTCTTCATACGTTTAACATTGAATTCTACATGCGGTTGGTTTATCATGATAAAAGTTGTATTTTGTTGATTAAATTATATATTGTTTTCAGTTTTTGTTTTTCATTTAATTTAGATATATTATAGCGCTTTTACATTTGGTATCCCTCGTCTCCGTTAAATCAGTTCACAAACCAGAACAAGCTGTGGTCAGCATCCCCGAATCTCCAGCAGAATTGTTCCTGCTACACCATAAAGCCTAAAGGGTTTTAACATATGATTGATTTGTCTGTATCTTAGATATATTCTTACCAAAATAGAGAATCTGTGTATTATTGATAATCACTGAAATCATATCAGGGATTGGTATTATTTTGAAGGACTTTGAAATTTACAAGATACACTGACAACGAAATGGCTAAAAATAAACAAATGGACAAATAGACAAACAATAGTATACAAATTATAGCACAACCCATGTTTCTTGAAGCACTTTGAAAACAAAGCAATATACTGAACATGTAACAAACTTAAAGCTATACAGGACTTTAAAATAATTACTGGTAAATGATTTCGGGATTATATATATATATATATATATAATCACTAATGATTTTATTGATAATGCAAAATCCCTGAAAAATCAGGATTATACATAATTCCTGATTTTATATATTCAGTGTAACAACTTCTATACTTAAAAGTCAGAAATATATATTAGTATGTCACCAATTGGTCTATGGATAGAAGAGATTACCTCAAAATTTACCAATTTATCTGAAAATAAATTAGGTTGTATGTAATTATTTGTATTTCTTACTACAATGACATACATCATTAATAATTTATTGATATTGTATTCGTGTACAGGTTTTTATCTAAGAATATATAACAATGTAAACTTAAATGTCCATGTAAGCAATTGACATATTTATCTTTACTGCCTTATCACGTTCTTAATGTTAGACCTTTTAAACACAATCTCAGCAATGACGGAATACAAAGCGCTTACAGTTATTGTCTTTACAGTTGTCGTATGTGGTAAGCAGGTACATTTCAAACATGATCTATTTTAGTCAGATATTTATATATAAGAGCATTTTGATATAAATTGAATCGGTGTTTTGTCACATATTTATCTTTTTCTACAAACAGAAAATACGTTCTTGTTTAGTAAAAATTGTGACAGGGATAGGTTGTCCAGTGTGAACGATTTTTGTTTCTGTCAGACACTTACTACAATTTGTTTCCAATACTTTGTCTCGCAATAACATGTTCAACAACTTGCAAATAGAGTCTTTTACAATTTGAAGCTTAATTTTTGTTCCTTGAAATGCATTCACTAGTTTTATAGCTTACTTGTAAAAAGTATGTGCATTCATCGACTACACTTCCAGTTTTGTTCAATTAGTACAGGCATATAATCTCATGTTTTTTTTGTGCTGGTGATATTCTATTTCATTTTATAGTGATTATGAATTAATGTTGTCCTATATGTCAGAAGTGAACACAACAGACAGGTTCTTAGGGACTACAAGACCAGCTGCAGGGGTATTATGTGGTAAGCAGGTACATTTCAAACATGACCTATTAAAGTCAGATATTTATATATATAAGAGCATTTTCGTCTGATCTGTGCCGATTGTTGGGCTAAATGATTTTTAAATCACATTCACCTTGTTAGCCTATCAGTCGGACATGTCTTTGTCACTTGTGTACCTTTGAACAGATTTGCTTCAACTATTTTCGCTGATTGGCAGCAATAACGTATAACATACCAGAATTTCACGATCTGTTAGAATTCTTCTTTTTGTTTTTCGACACGCTGCATTTTGATATAAATTGAATCGGTTTTTTGTCACATATTTCTCTTTTTCTACAAACAGAAAATAAGTTCTTGTTAAGTAAAAAATCGTGACAGGGATAGGTTGTTCCGTGTGAACGATTTTTGGTTCTGTCAGACACCTACTACCTTTTGTAGATACTTTGAGTGTTTCAAAACGTTTAATATTTGTGGGATACCTTCATCTAAATTTACTGAACAGAATGACTCTTTATTAAGGTAGCAGCTTAACACTAATGTTTTGTAACGAATTTGCGCTTTTCGTATCTGACAGACACATACAATTTGTTTCAAATACTTTGTCTCGCAATAACATGTTCAACAACTTGCAAATAGAGTCTTTTACAATTTGTAGCTTAATTTATGTTCTTTGAAATGCATTCACTAGTTTTATAGCTAACTTTATGTAAAGTATGAGCATTCATCAACTACACTTACAGTTTTGTTCAATTAGTACAGGCATATAATCTCATGTTTTTTTTGTGCTGGTGATATTCTACTTCATTTTATAGTGATTATGAATTAATGTTGTCCTATATGTCAGAAGTGAACACAACAGACAGGTTCTTAGGGACTACAAGACCAGCTGCAGGGGTATTGACCTGGTGATGTGCGAATCATTTAGACACACATATAACGCGTTTCTAAGTGATCAGAAGATAGTATGTGTGGTGTTTTCTCCATTGATCGTTTTATTTCGCGTGGTCGATGCGTTTTTCTGGGTTTGCTGGAATCAAGAACAGTTGAGCAAAATATTGTGTAAGCCAAAGATGTGTTTATACGTAAAAATACGTTTATTCAAATTTCAGTCACAATCAACTTTAAAGTTTCCTTGCGCAATTTTCTACATTAATTCTTACTTTGAATAAATCATGTCGGTGACATCTAGACAGTTTCCATATTGATCTTTATCAATTCAATGGAAAATGGTTATGTTAAAGTTTATATCTTTGCAGTAACATGCGCGTATACGGTGTCATATAGCTAGCTAGCTTATAACAGTGTTGTTGAAACTCCTTTTAACAAATAATGTGCACCGATCATCCACCAAAGTTTGCTCTTTGCTGTTGATTTCTAAAGTGAAATGCAAAATTGTCCATGTTAATACTAGGAAACACTTTTAAAACTAACAAAAAACACCACAATGCAGCAAAAGTACATTTAACGTTTTTAAATATTTTTCTATTTGAATTTTTAAGCTTTTCCTTTTACAGACAATTAAGACATTGGCTTATGTGTCTTTCGTCTTCTAATTGTGCTCACCTGCACTTGCATCCTAGCTTACTTACTTACTTAATCCTCTGCATGTTCTTGATCAAATAAGGCATCAACAAGGGACATCCAACTCGTTCTATCTTTCGCAAATCTTTCTTTTTGATATCAGGTGTAACCATGTCTTTTTATCTCTGCTGGTATATCTCTTCTCCGTGTGCTTTCGGTCTTCCAGGCTTTATTGTCCCTTGTGGTGTCCATGTTTCTACCTGTTTTCACATGCCGGTTGTTATCCATTCGCAGTATATGTCCAATATTTTTCCACCGCCTTCTCATGATCCCGTTCACTATATTCAAACCTGTTCTTTCTGATAGACTAAGTTCACTGTTTGAAATTTCACTTGGCAATCTGATGTTAATTATTCGTCTCAAACAGCGTCGTTCGAATCATCTAATTCGACTTTCTACCTATTTGGTTGTTCTCCATGTTTCTGAACCGTACAACAGAACTGATCTAAAATTGTTTTATAATGTTGTATAGCTTTCTCATATGTGTAACTTTAGATGCATTTTCAGCCTCTTCTGCAATCTTATCTATGTATGCCTTTTTGTCTGCCTTCGCATTCTTTTTCACTTCTTTTTCCTTACTGTTATGGAGATCTTTCATTCCCTCTTGTTGTTCTCTTATTGCTTGATTGGTTTTTGATTTTTATGCTTTTCTTTCCATTATTATAGCCCATGTCTTATCAGATATTCATTCCTTTCTTTCTCTTTTTATAACCTGCGACGTCTTCATTCGTTTTCAAATAAATTTCACTCATATGTTGCCATTTAGAGTTTATATCAATCTCGTTTTCTTCAAGTTGTAAGACTTCAAATCTATTCTTCAGTTCTATATTTAAGTTTTGTTGTATTTCAGGTTTTTTTAAGTTTTCCAAAGACTATTCTCTTACTTGGTGTTTTGCATTTTTTTCCCCTTTATTTTAGTCTAATCTTCCCGATGACTAGTTAATGATCGCAGTATACATCTGCACTTCTTTTCACTTTCACATCATTAATGATGACCTTCATTTCTTACTGATCAGTATGTGATCGCTCTGGTTTTTTTTCTCACTTTCCCATTTGGATACATCCTAGCTGGAATACTGCTAAAGATGATAACTCGCAAATTTCATCAACTCAAACAAACGAATAATTTCAGTATAAAGAGTTCACCTGTTTTCTTCTGCATTAAAACCCCAACCCTAAAATGTATGCATCAGTAGTTTACTGATGTTTAAACGTCATATATTTATTGAAAACAAATTTGGATAACAAACTATAAGATGAAGGCAACCGAACAGCAGAAACACTGAAGCGCAACAAACCCAAACACCAATGCAAAACACATAGACACCTTCGTGAAAGAAACTTGTTTCACTATTCAAAGTTGTTGTAATGATTATGTTTTTTTAGAAATAACAAGGACTCGAGCTGTACAACAATCATGTGTTGATGATCCACGTCTCACGTGTGATAAGTCTGCTTGTAACACCAACTTAAAAATGTTTTGCAAGGCTACTTGTAAACTATGTTGTAAGTATCTTGCCATAATAGATTAACGTTCACAATCTAGTTCACACTTTTCACCTGTTATACTTTTTTTATTTATTAAAGCTGGTCAATCCTTACCAAAGTATGCGTCAAATTTAATTCAAAAATTGTGTAAATATATTTTGAAATCTCATAGTCCAGTCCATTTAGCATAATTTTTACCTTAATTCGAAAGTAATTGCAACAGAAGATTTTAAAGTTTTAATCTTTAGCATTATACCCCAAATATACAAAGAAAAAGTCCCATAACATCTAAATTGAGGAAGATTAAAAAAAATCACCATTTAAAATTCCTATGGAGATTTGCATTGAAAAGGGAGATAACTCTTGCAAACAAGGCATAAATATCAATAAAAATCGATACAAAATTATAACTTTACCGCTTCTATTCATCAGACTGTATTGGTTCTTGATTTTAAGCGGCCTTTAGAGTATAACAAACAACTCTAAAGGTGTTTTCATATCTTTTATCAAGCTTTAATCTTGATTTCGTAATTCATTAGTTGACCATTAATTAAATTTTTCAACATGTCAAGGTTAATAATCTCAAATTTAATAAAAAAAAAAATAATTAAGCATGTATCCTTCTTTTAATGGTCACAAAGTCTCAAATTTGCAATTTCTTTAATGAAAAACGCATGAAAAAAATAAAACTACCCATAGCACTTGGGTTTTGTACACTTCATGAGTAGAAGATCATATAATTTAGTCAAATACAAACTTATAAACCCCTGAAAGTATCGTACTTTACATAGATTTCAAGAAATTCAACAAAAAAATGACAGAAAAAAACCTCATTTTTGCAAGAGTTATCTCCCCTTCCGATGTTTATTTCCATAGGAAATTAAAAATGATGATTTTGAGTTTTCCTCAAGTTAGATTTTATTGGACTTTTTTCTGTGTATATTAAGGGCATAATGCTATAGATTAGAACTAAAAAAAATTCTGTTGCAATTACTTAAATAGTTTGAGGTTAAATCTTAGTTTGACTGGACTATCAGTGTATCAAGCACTGCAGACAAACTTCTTCGTTGCTTTCGAATTGATAGGTAACATTTATTTTGTTGTGGTAAAGGTTCAGATTCAAAAATTAGATGTAAAATCATGTTAACAGCATTCTGTGCATCTGAACCTGAAATGAATGTACATTTTAAACATTTCATATTTGTATATACATGTAGTAATCATTATTTACTGCTTCCGTTTTAGAATTAATCAATCGGAACACATATAAACAAGTTGTGTTTTTCTTGTTAAAATTCGAGAATACAAAGTTGATCAAGAGCAAATGATGGAAACTGTTTGTAAAACTAAAGTTTAATTCAACTTGTCAAATAAACAGACAATACTGACATTTACTATATACCAAATGAAATATCTGAGATACATCTGAACCAAAAAAGACGATGACTGTCTCTTAAAAAAAAACGAGTGTTTCTTTATATATTTTTATACAAAACGCTCGTCAGTTGCGATCAACTCAAAATAAAGACTCTTGAAGAAATGTTTGAAACTGTTAAATGTAGCCACTGATATATGTTTACAGCTGACTGTCAAACGGGATGGATAAAGTTACATAACTCGTGTTACTTATTTAGCACAGATAGATTAAATTGGGATGAGGCATCGGTGAGAAAGCGTTTTATTTTATTGATCATGATATTACAAACAGGATATAAAAATAGTTTTATATAAACAATAACAGTTTTGTATCAACACCATCGAACTCTTTTAAAAATCCGACATCAAAGATGTAGCATATAATAAAGAGGAAGACGATGATGAAAAGATGAAAACAACACGTTTTATGAATTTCATGCGACTGACGCGCTTTTCTTTATTTATCTTCATCCGGAACGCTAAAAGTCACATATTTGAAAGTCAAGGATTTATAGGAACCAGCACAATTGAAAATATATATGCCCAAACATAACCTTATAAAAAAAGCGAAATACGTCTTAAGCCAACTTTGCCTGAGGGAAATGCAACCTTAAATTATTTATAATTTCAAAATTTATAAACCCCCAATTTAAGAAAGGATTGTTATAAATTCTTTCAATCCCGAATTACTGACAACTGAGCTGATGATATCCTCGGCGACTGATAGTTCACAAGCAAAGGTATCGACCTAGTGATGTAAAATATAGCGGTTCTTCTATGCAAATGTTTAATTCATATTGATGTTACTTGATTTATGTTCACATTTTGTAACTAGGGGCGATTCTAAGTTTGAAGTATTGTAAAGTCATCTGTCTGGTGTTGAAGACTACATGTTGATCTCTAGATGTCATTAATTATTTTGTATTGTTGGATAGCGCTCTTATTGACATATATCAAATATCTTCTTTTATTTATAAACTGCAACAAAAAGTACTGGGGTTTAACTATGCTGCCACAGAAAATCAGCAGCCTTTTTCTCAACTTCTGAATATTTTGAGTTACCATCAAAAGCATTCAGTTCAGTTCCGATTAATGGCGGTATATAACGTCTCTGCGACACATCAAATTTTATATAGCCGCAGTATATGTAATTTCTTAATCCTAAGATAAGACCACAAGTTCGAGTACATAAAAAAGTACGAAGTTCTTCAAAACATGGTAGCCAGAATACACTGAATCAAATCAAGAAATATTGAAAAATAAAAGACAATAAAAATCGCAGGGAAACTTAATGTAAAGAACTCAAAAATGAAGTAAGGGAGATAACAAATGCATCATTCCAATTTCATGAATGCCAAAGAATAAATACTGGACTGTTATATGACTGTAGTGTTTTATTTTCCCAAGCCAAGTGTAATTGTACCTCATGTATATAACTTTGTGGAATCTTCAACAATATGAAATTTATTTTATTCTAATCCATAATTGATGTTTTAGAAATACTGTCAAGCTCATCAGGCTAATCTTGTTAAAGTTGATAATGCAGAGGAACAAAAGTTTATAATGACACATGCAAGTCCTTTGGGTAGAAGTATGTATATAATATGTATGTTGATACTTTTCTATGATTCAAAACATGCAAAAGGAAAACAGACTTTTATACCGAAAAACTAAGGATTTTCTTTTCCCAGGCATAGATATCCTTAGCCGTATTTGGCACAACTTTTTGGACTTTTGGATCCTCAATGCTCTTCAACTTTTTACTTGTTTGGCTTTATAAATATTTTGATATGAGCGTCACTGATAAGTCTTATGTAGACGAAACGCGCGTCTGGCGTACTAAATTATAATCCTAGTACCTTTAATGACTATTTACACCACTGGGTCGATGCCACTGCTGGTGGACGTTTCGTCCCCGAGGGTATCACCAGCCCAGAAGTCAACACTTCGGTGTTGACATGAATATCAATAATGTGGTCATTTTATAAATTCCTGTTTACAAAACTTTGACTTTACCGAAAAACTAAGGATTTTCTTATCCCAGGCATAGATATCCTTAGCCGTATTTGGCACAACTATTTGGACTTTTGGATCCTCAATGCTCTTCAACTTTTTACTTGTTTTGCTTTATAAATATTTTGATATGAGCGTCACTGATGAGTTTTATGTAGACGAAACGCGCGTCTGGCTTACTAAATTATAATCCTGGTACCTTTGATAACTATTTACACCACTGGGTCGATGCCACTGCTGGTGGACGTTTCGTCCCCGAGGATATCACCAGCCCAGTAGTCAACACTTCGGTGTTGACATGAATATCATTAATGTGGTCATTTTATAAATTCCTGTTTACAAAACTTTGACTTTACCGAAAAACTAAGGATTTTTTTATCCCAGGCATAGATATTCTTAGCCGTATTTGGCACAACTTTTTGGACTTTTGGATCCTCAATGCTCTTCAACTTTTTACTTGTTTGGCTTTATAAATATTTTGATATGAGCGTCACTGATGAGTCTTATGTAGACGAAACGCGCGTCTGGCGTACTAATTTATAATCCTGGTACCTTTGATAACTATTTTAACATTTTCCATCGACAAGAGATTTCGATGAACGGGTTGGGTTGTCTTTTCTCGAATCATTCATTTTAATTTCCTTAACGAATATGAACATGTTATACACCGGCTATTTCCATGATGTGCAAACGAAAGATGTATTCCCCTTAACCCTCAATTACTTGTGACTACGTGCTTCACATTCAGTGGTATATATTCATGAACACAAATGATTCAGGGAATGAGTTTGCATGATTTTTCTGCTTATATAGAATCCAATAAAATTTTGTTATGGAAACTTATTAAGTATTTTCAAAGTTTCTATGGATAGCGTTTTACCTGTCGCTGTCCACAGCAAGTGCAAACATAAAATGAAAGTTCGATTCAAGTTATTTCAAAATTGATTAATAGCATAGGCAAACTGAAGTTGTTTTACCAGTTGATTGTCAGAAAAATGCAGTATTCTACTAATATTAACTAGATATCGCTAATACAGCTGACTTGTTTATCTTTATTAGTTGGTTTGGTTCAGTAAAATTCAAAAAAGTTTGTACAGTTTTTAGCTGTCGCATGCATCTTTGGTTTATTAACGTACGCTGGAATTGAACCTTTTGCTCCCTCTCCAACAGCATATCAATAAAGTCAAGCATATATGAGTTTATTACACGAGATTTTTAACCTTTAGATTTGCAATTTTATGTTTTTGTTGTAAGCAATGCATTACTGAAAGGGGATTCGTTTATTCTTTCGAAATTTTCTTTTAACTGTTTAATCTTATTTGAAATCGTATTTTGATCATTTATTTTTTAAACACTATTTAAACAGAGTGAAAAAGAAAAAATTATAATGTCGATTAAATTGGTCGTGTATTACCTAGTAAATATAATCTGTTTCGTCCAATTAGATTTTTGGATGGGAGGTTCCGATGAACAAGCTGAAGGAAGCTGGATATGGTCAGCAGACGGCAGTGGATTAGTTTATACTAATTGGTACCCGAACGAGCCCAATAATTCTGACGATAGTGGCGAGAATTGTTTAGAGTTATCTGCCCTTTATCATTGGCATTGGAATGATGCTAATTGTAAAAAGGTTTTATTCCAATTCATTTGTGAAAAAGGGTAAGTTGAGATTGAATGTTAGAAACATTTTGTTAAGTAAAACAGAAAAAAAACTGTTTATGTCATTATATTATTTCAAAAGAACTAGTGTTCGTATAAGTAAAGCTCATTTAAGAAAGATTGTATCGATAGGACATGAAATTTTCGATTGTGTGGGGAGTACTACAATATGTCTATAGTAAAAAACAATTCGATTCAGTTCTACATTTCTTTATACACATTATGCTTATCAGTACATAAATACAATTAAATTGTTTTACAAAAAATGCATAATACATCAGAGAAGCAAATAAACATCAAGTATTGTCCACTAGTAGTTCAGTCCTATGATTAATTGCCTTGAATAGGAATTTATACAAATTACGCAAATACTTGACATTTTCAGTCCTGAGAAGTTGAATTCATCTGAATAACTATAAACGCCTTTAAAACTATCTTCTTTAGTCTGTTGAGCTTCCACGTTGTAATACAAAATGGAATTCAACGCTTTCAAAGTACAAACAGCACAATTTCATTCTAAACCGTTTTCTCCATGATAAAGGCCTTCTTCAACAAACAAATTATGTGATAATAATCAGAGTTAAATTTACTCTATAATGCATATGTTTAGTGAGATAATTCTGTAAACTTTTATAAATAACATATACATTGAATGTTCATTTGATTGTTTAAAATCTGTTTTGCTTGATCAAATATTCTTGTATTTACAATCAGTAATAATGTTCTATCAATAATCAAATTGACTTAGTTATCAAATCTAATTTAAACATCTAAGTTGAATAAAAATTTCATAAATCGATAAAGAAAATTTAATTTAAAGAAAAAGAAAACTGAAGGAATCGTAAAAGTTCAAAATGGATCAAGAACGGGTACGTTGACTGAATAGGTATTTCATACAATGCATACAAAAAAATGAAATCACAAAAATACTGAATCCAAGGAAGAGTGTAAACAGTCGATCCCTAATCAAATGGCAGAATCAAAGGCTCAAACACATTAAACGAATGTTTAACAACTGTCATATTCATGACTTGGTACAGGCATTTTCTATTTAAAAAAAAGGTGGATAAAACCGTTTTATAGCTATCTTAACATCTCACTGGTATGACAGTCGCATAAAATTCCATTATATTGGCAACGATGCGTGAACAAAACAAACAGGCATGAAAGGTAAAAACATCAAAAACAGCAGACAAGATTGTGTTATAATCTTTCACACTAAGAAAATAAACAAATATGTAACAAAGACGCACAAAAAGAATAAAGATATATCACATTAATGCAAAAACTTGCCTTAGCACAATAACACAATGACGGCATGTACAAGTACAAAACCAAGTCATAAGTAACAAAGATCCACCGCCTGCGAATTCAAACTCAGTCACAATGTCACAACTTGTAAAAGGACACAATCAATAAAACTACAACAGACGACTGAACTCGTAGAAACAATTTACTCGAGATAAAATATATGGCTAGTGTGTTGAGACACCGACAATTGAGGTTACCGATTTGTGATGGTAAAACTTATGTAGTGCAGATTTCATTCGTTGTAAATATAGTTTGTAAAGTGAGCACGTGAACGAAACGTAACGTATTTTAAAAGTGGTATGTTTAAATGCACTCGATAAAGTAGATGGTGAGACAAATCATATTTTTATTTGTATAAAACTTGAGCAATTTAATTTTCCAGGTGTTTACCATCATCAGACAAGCTCAAATTGAACTATTTAAAAGCATACAAAAGCATTCACAACCGCCCATTTTTGTTAAGGATTAGAGGCGAAATTACACAGCATAAATATATTCAGTTGAAGTTCCAGCTTGGGGTCACACAATAATCGCACTAGAAACGTTCTATTCCAGGCGATGAACTGGAGATTTTCATTTTTCTGTCCTTTTGTAAACAAATCTCTACATTGTTATGTGTCCACCATTCAAAGCTCTAACAATATAAGCAATGGTTCGTTAAAAATTCGGGTCCATAACCTTAGCTTAATTTAAAAAAAGCATAAATGATGCCAAATTATGCCAAATTATGCACTGTTTGTCAATGGGTACCACTATGTGTATATATCTTTATTTCTGGGGGGGGGGGGTATTTGAGCAGTGCTCACATTATTTCTAGTTGATCTTATAAAATTATTTAAAAAGTAAATGCCACGGGCGTATCATGCGCTCATCTCGATGCTATATTATCAAAATAATTGTCCAAAAGGCAGTTATTTTGTACTTGTTTCTTTTTTAGTGCTGTAGGACTCAAACCTATTATTGGATAAAGTTACCAAGAAGAGGGAGAAAGAATTTATGTTCAAGTTATTCAGTTAGATACAGTTTAGATTGTCGTCTGATAATTTTTTTAAATTAAAATAACAAAAATACCGATCTTTGAATTTATATTTATGAGCTTCAAAATTTTCATTCGGTGGACTTTACTCATTTTGATCTGTTATCTTCATTTCCAAAACTGAAACATGTACGTTTATGTAAATGTAAATGAACGTGTAATGTAATATAAATCTACATAAATTATATATGTAAAAGATATGGGATATTTTGCGCTAAACCTGTAGTTTGTAAGCATACACGTTTATATTTTGTTCATTTCTTGTAAATAGTATGCTTGTGGTTAATAATGTAAAACTTCAGTATAAAGGAGGAAATAAAAAGAATCAATCAATCAATCATACAGGTACGTATGTGAAAGAATTTCTCACACACCGCCAAAGACCACAAAAGAACCTTTCAAAACTTAACACTTTCTTACAATTTCTATGTATATGCATCGTATTATGCTTATGCACATGTTAAAATAAAATAGAAAGAAGCAGTTAAGCGCTTGTCCGTTTAGAAAATGGTACAATTATGCTACTAGTTATCATTGAAAAAGAATATTAAATATCTTGAGACAGTTGTAAAAGTGATAACACGTTTGTACTATATAATATATTTTCTTTTCATTTTACACTATTAAAAAGAAAAAAAGCAACAATTGATGTTTTGTTTATTTGGCTTAAAACAGTATACACCCTGGGATATCAGCAGGAAGGGTATTCCAAAATCAGTTCATTTAATCTGCACAATTATGTATTGCGTCAATGCAAAATTTGACAATATTTAAACAAAGAAACTTAAACAAGATGACAACACATATGTCAATTAAAAGAACTATACAGTTTATATCTGTTTAGCTTATCTGACACTAGCTGATGCACTTCAGATGTGATTGTAACCCTACAGAATAATGAAATCACACTTGACAGCATGAAGTTTAAAAATAAAACAATGAAAATATAGAACTCCGAGGAAGAAAGTTAAACGGAATATCCCTTAGCAAATGGAAAAATGAAAAGCTTAAACACGAACAAGTTACAACTGACATATACCTGACTAGGTGCAGGCATTTTCTCATGTAGAAAATGATGGATTCAGTTGCAGCCTATTATAAAATTAGCATTATCATTCCTATTATCTGATTGAGTATGTTTAATATGTTTACACTTGCACCCCGGCTTACAGGGGCGATAAAATGGAGTTTTTTACAACGGTGTTTCTTTCGTTTGCAGTTTTCCTTACAATAGTTAATTCCAGCCTTCCAAAACATCTAGATCAATATTGGGATGGTATTTGATGTTTGATTTAGTCATGGAAACTGTGTTATATGCTTTACAAGTCTAGAACTTCGGCTAACCCGCGTGAAGGCGATGTTCCCAGAACCATCATTAGGCTAATAAATGCCAAAATCTTGATAAAATTGCAAAAATAAAAAATCTAAATGAAACACAACGCGAATAGGTGTTGACATGGAGTGATGTAATTCCATCGTTAAATGTTGTATTGATCTGGGTATCAGCTGCACTGCTTAATATTTAAAAAACAAATGGCTGAATTGAATTGATTTGGACAATAAAGACAGAACATAATTAGTGTTAATCAGGTATTGTAAAATATGAGAGGAAAAAAAAACAAATTAGATTGTTACTCATTGTAATAAAACAAAATGTTGTAAGTTTAATTGTACGGGTGCAGCATGTGGAACAAGAACAGCTTACTCTTCTGAAGCACATGTTTTTTTAGCAACCTTTTTTTAAATGGATATCGTTTTGCTCTATCTTTAGTTTCCAATGTTGCTGATTATTGACTTTTCTTCATGATTTGCCTTGCGTTGTCATTTTTCTTTGACTTTAAGTTGTTTTAATTTCCTCTTTCTATATTTTACGTCCTGTTTTGAAATTGCAAGATTCAAATTGAAATCAGATATAGATTCATCTGTCATACTTGTATTCAAATAATCAGTTTTAATTATATTTGTCTTTAAGCAAACGTAGACACTCAAACTTCTTTTTTCAATCGTTCTTAATTCCAAATTATATATGTATCCTAACCTAATTCCTTGTAGATTATTGTTGTTCAAATTGATTGTTACCTAGAAAGTTTCTAAGTAAATTACTATAAATTTAACTTCAAACTCATAATTTAGAAGATTAGTTTGTTTATATTCATTTTTATACGCATTGATACAATTTCTTGAAATTATTGTTTTTTAGGCAAATAATATAAACAACGCGAGACTTTATCCCAACAAAATAAATGTATCCTGACATGCATTATCAGCTTTAGAAGAAATCTCAGCCAAGTGTGCGGCAATAAGTAATATGGCGCAATCGATAAATGTAGAGCTAGATGATTTTGTTTTTACCTAATATCTTATACTTCGGAAATTATTTTTCTCAAACGTTGCAATATAGACGAATCGTATCGTAATTTTGTGCTAAGGTTTGCTGTAAGAAACAAACTACCAATCATTTAATCGTGATTAAACCACCATATTTATCAAACGATATGATATGTCGGCCATTTTAAATTTTGATATGGGGAATGAGAATCCAAAATTCATAGAAGAAGACACAAACAAGACAACAACAATCCTCAAACTCACCTTCTGTAACTGTCATCCATCATTATGAAAAAAACAGGAAATGTCACAACTAATTGTTTATAATATAATATTTAATATTAAGTGATTAAGAAATCGTGCATTTAAATCCATATTAATTCCATTTAGTACGACACCATAATGCATAACAACAAAATAGTTCATTCATTAATTGTTGATTGTAATAAGGGATCCTCAGAAAAACCGAGATGGCGGTTTAAGGTGTAATACCACCATTGATTTTTCCCTATTAGTCTTTGTTAAATTGGCACTTTTAAAAAAATTGTACAGTATTTACCTTTATTTCAACCAAAGAAATACTTTGCATGTGTAAAGTTTAATCCTTTCCAGTGATACAGTGACAATTTCACACTACATTTTATTGCATATAAGAAAATAATCATCACCGGAAGTAAACAACCCAATTTTTACACTGTTATTTACTGGTTACCTGCTTTGGTTACTATGTAACCTTAACGTTCCAAAATATTTTATAAGACCATCAAATAAAAAAAGAATGATGCTTTCAGACATCCAACATACATATTTACGACTCAGAAAAATTTAAGTGCATTGAAATGCAGGGTTAATTTTCTACAACTGTCAAACTCAAGGGAATATTTTTTTAGGCCTACTTTCGTATGTGACGTACTATGATTTGGTGGTATTACACCTTAACAATGAAAAGATTCTTCGATAATGTGAAAGTCAGGATTAAACAGTTGAAACACAATAACAGGTAGGACAGTAGTTGATTTTTAGAATGCTATTTGTTTCCGATAATTGAAAAACGTCATCTCGAACGAATGCGGCTGTTAGTTTAAATATTTTCAGTAAACATGATATCCTTCAATTTTCCTGGATTGATATCCCCTAAAAGATGCAAATTTTTTTTTAATCAGTATATATGTTTCAAATCAGCATAAACTTTTAATCAAACCAAAAAAAAATTGAGTCCAGAAATATTTTTTTTTTAGAAATGGACTGTTTTATTTCCCTCCATGTTTTGACAACTGAAGTAAAAATACAATAAGTGTTATCACATACATAGAAGGGAGCTACAATTTGATTTGTGGGGGTGCTTGCTTGAAAATTTTTGTTCGCATTTATTCATTTTTTATTTGGTTGTTATCTCTGTCCTGTCTTTTTATATTCCTCTCTATTCTGTCCTGACTTTTCTTTTACCAAAATTGTCATCCAGTCTTTTTTTGGCAAAGTGTCTCATCCTCCTAGCCCCTTCCATAAAATCAAAAGGTCGCTCCTTTAATGTACGTTTCTTTTCTATTGCAAAAGGAATGCCGAATAACTGGACATCAATGAATAATACTTTCCTGGCAGTAATTTTGGACCCAAGTGACGGAGTGTACCAAGCAATAAGTAGCATTTTTGAACATTATTTTCCTGGAAGGGTAATATTCAAAAAGGTATACTAGTATTTCTTTATGAATACAGCTATGATAATATTTTGTCTTTTGTGTTTCTTTCTGATTTTTTTTATTCAAACAAAAGAAGTTTAATTGAAGGAGGTTTTTAAGAGAAATGTTGTTTAAAGAAAAAAGCATAACGACATTAACTCAAATACGGATTCGTTTGAAAGTTTTCATGTATACACTGATAAACAAACTCTTCGTGGAAACCAGGATTGAAATATGAGGATTTTGATATTGCCAGACGCGCGTTTTGTCTACAAAAGAGTCATCAGTAACTCTCAAATTAAATAATGTTATAAAGGCGAAATAAAGTACGCAGTTAAAGAACACTGAGAATCAAAAATTCCTAAAGGTTTGCTTATTACAGCTACGGTAATCTGTTCCTGTGGTAGAAAAGCCTCAGTATTTTAAAAAAAAAGTTTTGTAAAAAGATTATTTATAATTATGACCATATCAATGATAATTCATGTCAACATAGAAGTGAAAACTACTTGGCTGGTGAAACCCTCAGTGAAAAACACCAGCTGTGGCATCGACCCAGTAGTTGTAAATAAACTCATCATAGATACAAGGATTGAAATTTTGTGTTTGCACGTTTGACGTTCAAATAAAAAAATGTTAAAAAGACAGTACTGATGGATTTAAAAAACGCAACGTTGAGGTAATATTTTAAATTGTATTTAAGATATGCAATTTTTTTTAAATAAAAGTACTTTATTGTCTGACAAAAGTTTGCCTTTCGAATGTGTAGGAGGTTTTTCTCCTATCAATGGAAATGTCTCCGTCAATGGCAATGACTTCGTGTAATCAATTGTTCTTTATTCGATTTTAAAAGAACCAAAAACACATCACGTCATCATTGAACGGACTCTAACTTGAATAAAGATAAAAAGTGTGATACATGAACCACGACCGTAAAACTACCTCTTAAACAAACATATTTGACAAATCTAGGAGTCATGCGAATTTTTCAGTTTGACTTTTTGTTGTTGCAGATCGAAAGAATTCAGAATAAAACTTTACACGACCAGTATGTTGTCTTAAAAAAACATATGGATAGCCACAATACAGTTGGAATTGATAATGAAACCAGATTGTGGCATGGAACTTCCAGAGATGCTATAGATAAGATAAATCACAATGGATTTAACAGAAGCTATTGTGGGAAAAATGGTTAGTGAACTCATAAAGCCAAAATAACATGATACAATTGAAGCTATAAACCATCTTCATCATTATCGCAAAGATAAGAGGATTTGAGAGTAGAATTTTGGCGCCTTACGGTCAGCGTACGGCCTTCAACAATGACCAATACACAAGCCGAAAATCAAGCTACAAAAAATCTTAAAACAATTCATATCAGAAATCTAGCAATCTCATTTATTTTGAAAACAATAAACTAACATCAAATATGATATAAAGCAAAAAACTGCCTTCTGAATAAAGTCTACTCATCCAGAAGGTGACGAAGCTAAACGTGTTTGAGGACGCCTCATCCTCCTGTTTTTCTAGGAAAAAGTATTGTAATAGCATAACATAAGTGCTATCCGAAAAAAAATAATTGAACAGGGCTGAACTAATCAGATCGATAACAAAGAACGACGAACAAAATACAAACACACAAACACCAAAAGACATATAACCCACGATACAGATCCGTGAGTACTCGCAGTTGCAAAAAAGTTCATGCAAAGCTGAAAGAAAGCCGTTTTTCTGTTTGTCTTTTTCATTTTTTGCCATGGCGTTGTCAGTTTGTTTTAGATTTATGAGTTTGGCTGTTCCTTTGGTATCTTTCGTCCCTCTTTTAATAACCAAAAGCAAAATAATCATGTCTTTTAGTTCGTATTCCAAGCTTCGCAATGAAATACATATGAAAAGACCAAAACTAAAGAGTAAGAGATTTATTCATAATATCAATCATTTGCGAATGTTATATTTCTCACAATAGAATTTATAATTTCTTAAAAGATCAGTATAATTTATTATGCCTTAGCATATATATGTCAAATTTCGAATGCTTGTCAGACAAATGTATTAATGGCATTTTAAACCAACTTCAATACCAACCTTCCAATGAAAGGATTAAATGAAGCATTTCCACTTCAAAGCTATAAAACATTTTTTTCGAGAAAAAAAAAACTATTACTACAATCAATGGTACAGAGATTGACATGCCAAAAAAGGATATGCAAACATATCAGGTCAATATGTCAACTTTATCTCTGTTCTGTTCGTAAGCAAACATTGATTAAAGCCTAGTTTCTTTACATTTTTAGATTATGTATAAGTATGCAATTGGAAAATCGTCTTCAAATAGTGTGTGAATATGCCATTAGAAAATCGTCTTTAAATAATTTATGAATATGCCATCAGAAAATCTTCATTTGAATAATCTAAATAATGTTAATTTATAGGTACCTTTAAAAAAATTACTTTTTTAACTGTATAATGAGTACAAGTTTGCAAATGCCAAGTACTCAATGATATCTACAAACAGACTGTATAATTACAGCTACTGTATATGGGAACGGTGTTTACTTTGATGAAGAGTTATCGTATTCTGCGCAAGATGTATATAGTAGACAAGATTCAAATGGACACAAGAGAGTCTATCTATGCAAGGTGCTTGTCGGAGATTTTGCACAGGGGCGTCCAGGTATTATTGATCCACCATCAAAATTTGGACAACATGAAAACCATATATTATGTGACAGCGTTGTAGATGACATTAAAAACCCGAAAATCTTTGTCATATTTAAAGATTCACAAGCGTATCCGGAATATTTAATTGAATTCAAATTTATATGAAATTAATTCGAAAAGCATTAACAAAAATGTTTGAGTTGTGTGTTCATAGTGTTGTTCCTGATAATTATGTGAATAAAACATACATGATCTGCTATTTGATTTTGAATTTTTTTTTTGCAGTACTTGATCTTGAGCAATTTCAATGTATTACTGTTCAGTGTCTTTTTTTATCTTTTCTCTTCTTTCCTTCCTCCCTCCTTTATTCTATCTTTTTTGTATTTGGAAAGAATCATAAAAAAAAGAGATTTGGACAAGCCATTAGGAGATAAAAAAAAAAATATTTTTAGCGTAGGCAATTGCTATAAATGAGATGGCGTAGTCGGAGAAATTTCGGATAAAATGAAGTATACGGAACAAATAGTGCAGAACTGTATTTTTATTTTAAGTAAATTGGTTTTGCATATTATTGATAGGTTGGCAGGTTGACATGTTGACAGGTCGACAATTTTAATAATGTACTCACTGAGGTTGACAAATTGACACGGTCTGCAGGTTGATAATGTCGACATAGTTGACAGGTCGACATGGTTGACAGGTTGTTATCGTCAACAGGTTGAACGGTTTTATATTAGGGTTTTGATTAACCCAAGGTTGGCAGCTTAACATGTATTGTTTATGAGCTATATTAAAGTTTGATTAACCAAATACAATAAAAAATAACAGAGTATAATTCCCAGTATATACTGAAAATGTATGTACATGTAAATAAAATCTCGTTGATCCTTTTACACAAAGCAAAATATAATAAAGTCAATAATAAACTGAATAGGACCATGATAGGCACAAAAGGTTATGATGGCTTTTAACAATTGAAAATCCATATGAGGTTTGAGAATAGGAGTGTAGAGTGTGCAAAATTAAGTTATTACTGTTTAATTGAGTTTGTATTGCATTTAATATTTAAATGATACGAATATCTAGAAGTTCTTCTTTAAAAAAAATGTATTGGTATCAAAAGGATAAGGTTCAGATTACAGAAATTTCGAAAGTTGAAGGTATATGTGCAATATTTATAATCAAGACAAAAGCAATTTTAAATTTTATCAAGAATAACTATAATTTTTTGTCAATGTTAGGGCTGATAATAAAATATATTCGTAACTCTATTTATTTTGAAGAATTACTATGAAATAAATACACTGGAATTGTAAATTTTTTGTCAATCGACTCGGATATGTGTACATTAAATTTACAGTTAATAACTAGCTTTACTTTATGAAGAGTGCTCATACCAAACAAGTTGAAAACGAGAGATGTATAATTATATAAAAAAGAAGATGTGGTATGATTGCCAATGAGACAACTATCCACAAAGGACCAAAATGACACAAACATTAACAAGTATAGGTCACAGTACGGCCTTCAACAATGAACAAAACCCATACCGCATAGTCAGCTATAACAGGCCCCGATAACACAATGTAAACCAATTCAAATGAGAAAACTAACGGCCTTATTATTGTAAAACAATGAACGAAAAACAAATATGTAACACTTAAACAAACGACAACCACTGAATTACAGACTCCTGACTTGGGACAGGCACATACATAAATAATTTGGCAGGGTTAAACATATTAGCGGGGTCCCAACCCTCTCCCTAACCTAAGATAGTGGTATAACAGTACAACATAAGAACGAACTATAAAAAAGTTTTTCTTTTATAAATTATCATATGGTGGCCATATAATTATTTTGATCCACTTCACTTGAACATTGCATTGTTGCGTGTCATATTACAGTGTAAATGGTCAGAAGTTTGAACTAACTGCTGTAGAAAACCACAACCGAGTCATGAAGGTGCAAGGGGATAAAATAAAACATAATGTGACTAATTTTGTCACAACATCATTTAAGTGGAGTTAAAGTCTTATAGGATTGTAAGTATGCTTTATGTTATCTCCTTGCACTTTCACATTTTGACTGAACAATTTGTTAAATATTCTGACCAGTTGAATCATTTAGTTTAATAAAACAAATTGCATTTATGGACAAAATTTTGAATGAGGAGTTGCAAGTGGTGGAGAGCAACACTATCAGTCAAGTCACTGTAAAATTCATACCACATACATCTCTTAGTATGTTCGTCCGTCTGTCCCGCTTCAGGTTTTTGGTCAAGGTAATTTTTGATGAAGTTGGAGTCCAATCAACTTCAAACTTAGTACACATGTTCCCTATGATATGATCTTTCTAATTGTAATGCCAAATTAGAGTTTTATCCCAATGTCACGGTCCACTGAACATAGAAAATGAAAGTGCGAGTGGGACATTCGTGTACTGAGGACACATTCTTGTTTTAGATATGTGTTAAAGTCCGGCATCAAATTCAGCTAATTAACGTACGGTAGATAAAGTTTTTTTGTTATACTGTTTTCTATATTTTTTTTATTTTTATGTTGACTGCTGGTAGACTAATGCTGCCTGAAGTTTTTTGGAGATTTAATAGTGTAAAAAAATATCTTTATGATTTTAAAGAACTACGATACTTACGCCACAGATGGTTAGGAATACAATCATTTGAATTCCTTTATTAATATATTCGTCGTCTTTTAAATATCAAAAAGAATGAAACACGGATTCTCTCAAAGCTTCTCCGTGACCATTATACTTTTTGATCGACTCAAATTGGCTTTCAACTCCGTGTATTCATTTTGATACCTTAACTCTTCCATTCACAATCGATCATGCAAACCATTAGATAATTTGTTTACATCGATTGCACAGTGAGTTTTGGGTTTGTTAACATAAAATAATAAAGTTTTCATAATAGATTTTTCTCACAAAATAGATAAAAAAAGTAATACTTGATATGCATTTCAATTTTATTGTTAGTATTGTGATTTTATACTCATAGATACATGTCAAATATGAATTCCCATAAGAATCATTATGTAATAAATACGCATGCATTTTAAATTTTGTGAGAGAATAATGGTACACGTAAATTGGATATACAATTTTAAATGCAGCAACTACGTGTCTAATTAAAACTATTTTTTTTGGATTAAATATATTGGAAATTAGATGCAATATAGGCGAATATTCATTTGAACATAAAAATGGAGTGGTAAAATGTTGGGTTTGGGGTATTTCGTTTTTCTACTACTGTTTGTAAAGATTGAAGGACAGAGTGGCGATAATGTTAAAAATCTTATCAAACAATTGTTTACAACAAACGATTATAAAAAGCAAGTCCGACCAAATATGGATCAACGACAACCTATGATCTTAGATTTAGATCTTTACCTTGTGGGAATAAACGAATTGGACGAACTAAAACAGAAACTGACAACAACCGGTTATTTAAATATTGGATGGATAGATGAGTATTTGAATTGGACTTCAGCTGACTTTGGCGAATTAGGTCACGTTTATGTTCCACAAGCAGATATTTGGATACCTGATATAACATTACAAAATGGATTTACAAAATTGAGGGAACTTGGAAGCAGTTTTATAAAAGCTAAGGTAGGAAGTAATGGACAAGTTACCTGGATGCCGTTTGAAGTTTTTGAATCCAAATGTACAATCGATATTACATATTTTCCTTATGACCGACAATCTTGTGACATTGTGTTTGTGGTGTGGTCAAGTAGTAATGCAGATGTGATGGTAACTCTGTGGAATAATGGAATTATTTTAAATAGCTTAGAAAATAATGCTGAATGGTCAGTAGTGTCAACAGCTGCACGAGAGGACGTTATGTCGTCCGAATCTAGGGTTATATTTACATTAAACTTGAAAAGAAATTCAACCTATTATTTAATGAATATTATCATTCCAATCATTCTACTCGGTGTATTAAATGTGTTTACTTTTGCACTTCCGGCTGACAGCGGTGAAAAAATGGGATATTGCATTACAGTGTTTCTTTCTTTTGCCGTTTTTCTTACAATTGTCAGTTCCGAGCTTCCCAAAACATCTGGATCAATATTGGGATATTATCTAATGTTCCAGCTAGGCATGGGAACTTTTGTTGTGTGCTGTACGATTATAGAACTTCGGTTTCACCATCGTAAAGACGATGTTCCAAAGAACATAATCAAGCTAATGAAATGCCGAAATGTGAAGAAAATTGAATCGAATTATAAAAATGAAACAGAAAGTAAACAAGAGATCACGTGGGGTGATGTTATTTCGTCGTTTGATTTGGTATTGTTTTGGATAACGTCTGTAATAGTTATAATTGCCACAATTACAGTGCTAGTTGTGCTTTGTACACATTAAGGAAAATATTTTCTCTTGCAAAATGTGTTAGATTGTGGCTCTCTGTAAATAAACTATTAAAAACTATTAATATAATGGCGGTTGATGATTGATTCCAAATAGAATACAAAAACATCTTCTTCTTTAACTACTCATTAGTGAGTATTGTTCATCAATCAATAGTATGTAAATGCAAGAATATCAGTCGTGTCGTCAGTATAGCATCATACATAGGTTTACATTAACATGTTACATATCACTTCAAGCAAAATTTATCAAAATTACACCTTCATGGAGCATAATTGCTACATTACTTATTTAAGAATAATATTGTACAAGAATGATTATAAAAAAAGTAGTTCACATCAGCTGTATTTGACAAACCTTTCGGAATTTTGGTTCTCAATGCTTTTCACCTTCGTACATTATTTGGACTTTTATTTGTTTTTATCAGAACATCAATGATGAGTGTTTTGTAGAAATGTAGGCGAAAAGTGGAGGGTCAGAGATATTTGAGAGAGAGAAAAAATACGTATCTGATATTTTTTGCCTTTAAAACATTATGGCCGTTTCTGTGTTAAAAACAATAATCTTGCCCATCTCTTTGCAATTAGAAAAACAAATTGCGTCTGGCGTATATACGAAATTTAGTCCTGGTATCTATGATGAGTTTTTTTCCCATCAATGATATATGTATAAAAACTTATTTTTGTTTATCAACGCTTAAATGCCCTATTACTTTTGTATGTGCATAAAACATTGAACTTGACTTTGACAAAATCATTGACGACGCATCCCGACGAAATCAGAGGAAGGTGCCTCTGGTGAACCTTACATATGGCTTAGACGACAGATTTTTACAAAAGTCATTACTAGAAAACTGTCAATACATTTTTTCATTGATTATTGAATGAAGAAAAAAATATCAATTATATTAGTATGTAATACTATGATCAGATGCATCTGGGATGAGAATCACAAATTTGCAATGCATTCTTCAGATGCTAGTTGTGGCCTCTATTTCAGTGACTGAATTAGCCAGGGGGAATTCCATTTTTTACTGACAAATCGCTTAACAAATATATTGGTACATAGCTTTAGAATATCCAATCATTTCATAGACAATGAATAGACAATTGATAGTGAGAATAAAGCACCAAAAATGTCAAACCCTTACACTTTAACTATAAAATATGTATAAGCAAGAACTGTTGAATTAGTGCATTCTACACTTATTTTATGTTTTTAACCCAAAAAGGTCCCAAAAAACATTTCCTTTTACGAGATTGGTGTGGGATATATTTTTGGTTTATTGTTTTTTATTGAGCCTCGTTTTTCATTAGAAATGTAGATAAAAAAAAAAACTTTTCCGATTTGTTAATTTTGGATTTTTTTCCATGATCTTAGCATTTAAAATTTTTATTTTTATATATATATATATAATTGGCTATTAATATGATTGTTTGGCCAAATATTTTCGAATAATTTAATTTTGGATGTTACGCGTCTTCTGAATGGCTGACGTTATTTTGTTATGAGCCCATAGACATAATTTAGTCTTTTGACTGTGACGTCGTCGACGTTTTTTCATGGTTTTCTACGGTTTGAAATGGAATTTCGAATTAAACTATAAGAAATGACTGTAATAAATTTATTCTGTCTATTCGAAATAACATAAAAAAAATGTGATGCACACTGTTAAATAACCCGCTACGCGCGTTCTTCAGTGTGCACCAAATGTTTTATGTTATTTCTTCATAGACAGAACAAATATTACAATCATTCCTTAATTATTGTCCGGAAATTATATGTTCTAAGTAGTTCATATCATCTTTCCAACTTTTATGCACTTAAATGATTTTAATAGTAAAATTTTAATATTTTATTATCTTTTTTTATAACATTTAACGAGGATTGATAAACCATTTAATCAACATAATGTTGACTTTTAAATTCAGTTCTGTCAATATATATTTGCGGGGAAGTATTTAAAATCAAATCGCCATCGTGTCACTCGAAACAATTAGTTGATTATGAAATGCTAAAAAGGTTACTTGTGTCATGTCTATATATCTAAACAAATATATCATATGAAAGATCGCATTTAAATTAGATTGCAAAGAAAACTACAATGAGAAAGATCGTATGTTAATTATATTTTAAAGATATAAACATGATTCAGTAACAACATATAATTAATTTTCCATGTGTTGAGTACATTTACTAGTGGTAGGAAATCTATGTGTAGGTGTCAATGGATCACGTTTAGCAAGGTACTAATGTAGATAGATCACTAACAATCCTTCAATTTACTGATTCAAAACATTCAATCAATCAATCCAGTCACGTCTCAGTCATAACAACTGAAAGGAAGTTTTGGGTCAGCTCCTCTTGACCCGCGATGTTTTGTTTACTGATAGATGGATCAACAACCTACTACTTTCGATGAGAGTAACAAATCAAAAGCTGTACAACCTATCACTGGTATAAAAGAGATAATAGTAACTGCAATTACGATTATCCCAATATGGCGACGGCAGATATAGGTAAAATCTTTACAGTCATTTAACTCAAATGTAGCATGTTTTTGTCACTAGTTACTCAGCTGCAAGGTTTTTCTATACCATTGCATCATATTTGAATCGTAACGGTGCACTGGAATTGTCAAAGCGCTTTGGAAATTGCCGTTGAAAAATTGGGGATGATAATCGTAACTCTATGGAATTTTTCTTGTTTGATAGTCGTAATTTCTTTATCGGATAATAGTAACTGAAAAGTTAAATGTGTCTTTCAGCATTTTAATGGTATTGTGTTTATTTAAATGCAAATGTACAGTTAATGAATAACATTAACGGAAAATGAAAAACCGTGATTTCTTGTCCCAGCCACTTTAAAAAAAATGTGTTTGATCTTTACAAGTATTTTTTTGTGCAGTCTTTACATGGAATTAGATTTAACATTTTTTAAGCAAAGAAACATAATATTTTAAGAGGAACTAATAAGCTATGGATTCCTGGCATATATTTTTAAATAGCAATGACCTTCTTAATACTACACAGCCAGGTTTCAGACCTAAACATTCGTGTACTACTCCACTTACTAAATTAGTAGATGAATGGTTAGCAAATATAAATAATGGAGAGATAAACGGAGCTATATTTTTAGATTTAAAGATAGCTTTTGATCTGGTTAATCATATAATTTTATTGAAAAAACTGGAATATTATAATGTTTCAAATAGTACACTAGACTGGTTAAATTCATACTTGTTTGAACGAAGCCAACAAGTTAAGGTCAATAACGTCATGTCTAATACTAAATGCATAAAAACTGGTGTACCACAAGGTTCTATCCTGGACCCTTGGTTATTTATTTTATATATCAATGAGTTACCACTCAATATAGAACATTCATCAACAGATTTATATGCAGATGATTCTACATTACATTGTAGAGGTAATGATGCAATTCAGTTAGCTTCTATAACCTTCAAAATGATATTCGTGTTATTGAAAACTGGTGTTTGCAAAATTGTATGAAATTAAATGCCAAAAAGTGTAAATCAATGATTATTGGTTCAAAACAAAGGCTTTGTTTAACTGGAAACAGTTTAGATATCAATATTTCAAACATCATCCAGTTTATTGTTGAATAGTTTACACTGGTTAGATGTGGAAAAACAAATTCAATACCAAAAGGCAATACTTATATTTAAAGCAATTAATGGCATGGTTCCTAATTATTTAGAAGAAAATTTTCATTTTACTGATAATCAAAACTATAACTTACGTTCAGCTGATTAAAAACTATTAAATCTTCCAAAACCAAAAACTATTTTTTAAAGAAAACATTCATTATGGCATAACGGGTATGGACTAGAATTGAACCAACAGTCGCTTCCCGGGGGAAGAAATATCACACATAGCCACCTGCATTAAATGATTTAAAACAATTATTATTATATTTACTATGTTTTTATTCATGATAAATCAATGTTCTCTAACAGTCTTAGGGCCAGCTGAAGGACGCCTCCGGGTGCGGGAATTTCTCGCGATATTGAAGACCTATTGGTGACCTTCTGTTGTTGTTTTTTGTATGGTCAGGTTGTGTTCTCTGTGATACATTCCCCATTTCCGTTCTCAATCTTATTAATCACAAATCTGATGTAGGGTGACACATGCGTTTCCCCTGACAATTATTGCCATATATCATAACTTCCTATAAAATTGCCTCATCGCTCATTCCCATATTTTGTGACATTCCTAGTTCTTGGGAGTTTTCTGTATTTTAACATAGTTCGTGTTTTTCCCATATCCAAATTTCTTAAAACTTGTTCACCCTTCCAATTTTATGATATAATAGTATGTAGCTGTTTTCATTAGAACCATTAATAATATATCCACAAAAAGATATGTCATAAGATGTTGAAACGTGATTAGTTCATCACCGTAATTTCATCATGTGCTATCAGATATACGTTTTTAGTGTCAATATCAATAAAACACTATCCAGTTACGATTATCTTCGCATTTTTTAATACCATAATTACGATTATCTTTTTATCCGAGTTACGATTATCATCCCGAATTTTTCAACGGCAATTTTCAAAGCGCTTAGACAATAAAAGTGCACCGTTACGATTCAAATATGATGTAATGGTATAGAAAAACCTTGCAGCTGAGTAACTAGTGACAAAAAAATGCTACATTTGAGTTAAATGACTGTAAAGATTTTACCTATATCTGTCGTCGCCATATTGGGATAATCGTAATTGCAGTTACTATTATCTCTTTAATACCAGTGCTATGTAAATAACCGTGTCAGCATACACTCCAAGCCCATCATGGATGGTGGAGTGTTATGCCGACTAACATCTTAGGGTCTGTATCACAGACACTTGGTTCTATCCATAGGAAGGTCGACTATCCATATAAATAGAAGCACTTGTTTCTATCAATAGGAAGGTAGACTATCCATATAAATAGAAGTACTTGTTTCTATCCATAGGAAGGTCGACGATCCATATAAATGGAAGAAGGTAGCTAACGATTTTTTTTATGTCACGACAGTCTCCGCTTCGGACGTTTTTTGTACCCTTTAAATTAATGCAAAAGAATAGACTCCTACCTTATATGAATCGATTCAGTGAATATTTTCCTTTAACACTAAACTAATTTTATCCTAGACGTAAGATAGTGGACCTCTTTTTCACCGTCTTTGGTCCTGGTCCGAAATTCATCGTGCACACCTGAACAACCTGGCCTTGAATGCAGTCGTTGTGAACGCAGAAAACAAAAACAAAAAAATACTCTACATGCCAAAACGAGCTTGTATTATAGTGATTTCGATTTTAACAGAATGTTGACTGCTGTTCCCTTATTTTTTACATTTTTACCTATTATGTCTGTCTGTTGGTTTTGTTCACACATCGTTGTCGGTATGGTGGAGATATATACTGTCATACGAGGGAGAGGTTTCGCTAGCTGTTAAACCAGGTTTAGTCCACAATTTCCTACATATAAGTCATGAAATAAACTCATCAAAGATACCAAGATAAAATTTTGTATTTCCGTCTACAAAAGACTCATCAGTGATGCTTGAATACAAAAACGTTTAAAAGGCTAAATGGCAGTTGTTATCCATTCGTTTGATATGTTTGAGCTTATGATTTTTGACATCAACTCAGTGACTATTCGTTTAGAATTTTTCTCCGAGTTGGGTAATTTTGTTATTGTTCTGTAATTTCACTTTCAGACACTTTGATGATGTTCAGTCACTCAATAACCCTTATTTCCGTGACATTTACAAGCGAACTGAAAAACTAATGATACTACCGAAAGTAGAAAGAAGGTCTGCTTTAAGTATTGATCTTTCCTTGATATTGACAGGATAAATCGGTGTCTCAACACAAAAGCAAAATGTTTTCGTTGTCTTAGATCTTAGATACCAGGTCGTTCAATCTGTAATTTTACCGAGTGTGTCTTATTCCCGATTGTGACATTTGGACTGAGCATGAATTTGCATGACGAGTGATGCCAGTATAGCAAGAGACTTTAATTCTGTCGACAAACCTGTCGTATACGTAGTTCATCAGATCCCCCGGTTTTTTGTTTGACAGTCGCATCATATTCCATTATATTTACAACGATGCGTGAACATTTTTAATTTAGACATTAGATAGATATATTTCTCCCATAATGGAAATTGCATAAATCTTCAATTAACTACTAGTACTACATTATCGGCGAATCTTAGTAACGGACTTGGACTTGTCTCTGTTTTGTTAACGCGTCGTTGTAAAAATAACGGAATTTGATGCGACTGTCATAAAAGTGAGAGGTTTAGCGATATAAAACCAGGTAAATTCACCGTTATTCAACATTTGAAAATGCCTGTACCAAGTCAAGATTAGAATATGACAGATGCTGTCCATTCGTTTGATGTGTTTTATCCTTTGATTTTGCCTTTTGATTAGGGACTTTTCTGTTTTGAGTTTAGTATTTTTGTGATTTTACATATGTATTCAACGACCATATATTAAGTTTCGCGTCTCTCGGGGGTTCTTTGGATTTATAAAGAATGAATTCACAAGAAAATACATGCACACATACATTTTATTTTATATTTCATATCAAATGCGGGTTTATGATGGTGTTTTTTAACGTCTCGGTGAAACAAATATCCCTCCTGAAACGTGTTTGTGACTATGCATGTCCCGTTTGATTTGCCAATACATCATTACTGTAAACATATGTAGTATATGTTCTGTAGGCAATATGATATTTTTTATTCTGTTTAAATGCAAACAAAGTTATACCAAGGTCTAATACCACCCGTCTTGAACATGTTTAATGATTTGTTAATTGTAGCTTCCTTGTAACGATATAGTTGTATAAAACACGTGTTCAAATCTGTCTTGTTTAATGTTGTTCCATTTTATACAAATACACAGAATGTGATGTATAGTATTTTATAAACTGTCATTTCAACAAACATTTACATGAGAACGGCAGAAACTTTGAATGTTATAACAAGAAGAAATCTAAAAGAAAATTGGAAAAATATGAATTGTCATATCTAAGCATCAATAGGAAAATACTTAGATACGTCTTCAATCTAAAAACATTGCAGTGCCTCAATACATATATCTTATCTACAAAAACAATTGTGTAATAGCTCGTGTTTACTGTATACAAGTGTCACATCAAAATTTAAAAAAACTATAAACATGACAGACCAAAGCGACTTAATTTAATTTTGTATAAATTATTAGTGTTATCTTATTTGTGCGTCACTCCCGGGAAAGTGACAGCAGAGGACTGTTTTTGTCACTTTTTTCCGATTGATAATACTTGATATTACGCATTATTCTGCTTTAATTAGTAATGATTTGTGGATAAAAGGAAAGAGTGTTTAGTAAACTCGTATAGTTACGGTGTAATTGGTTTTGATAATTTCGCGGAATAACTGAAATTTCTATAAATATTTCAGTAACTATTTTTTAACATACCGGAATTATTCAGAAATTCTATTTATTCATGTGAGTATAGTTATTATTTAAAATCTTATCAGAACATTGGGTGAAGAGGTTGGGGTAAGATGAAAAGGAAATGGCATTACATAGAATACAAAGGAAATTAACATACATAAAAGATGTATTGACCAGTAGCTGGACGGTTCAGCGTAAAAAGTTCCACCCTATGACAATAAAAATACAGCTCTGAGCATCGACTTAAGATATTGGGATATAGAATAATGGCTAAAGCTCTTTCCTTTTTCTTCATATTGTTTTATGAATTAACTTTAAACATCATATTAAGATAAATTGTTGTTATTCTGTTCCATATAAATGCTTAAATTTTGACTGAATGTGGTAATCTCGGGTTGTTGTTTTTTCTGGTCAAATAGTTTTAAAAATAGCTCTCCTATTTTAAGTCGTCGTAGTCTATTTAAAGATATCACATAAGGATCACGTACGAAACACAGATTTGTTAGTATGTCCCAATTATAGGGGCATTCTGCATTTCGTACTGTGCATCCGATCATTTGAAGTCCGTCTGTTCGTCCACTGAACATAGCAAACAGTAGTGTGAGTGGTGTATCCGTGTACTAATCAAATACAATGTATTGGATAATTGTGATGGCTTCTTTTTCAGATAATGGTTGTATTATCATTCCTCGTGGTACTGTTACCATTGTTTGGAACATGTTTGGGTTCAATATATAGCTCATTGCTTTTAAATGAACATAACCGATATAGAAAAAGTGAAAATGCAGCCAACATGCAGAAATTGGTAAGTAATAATTTAACACTGTCTAATAATTCTAATTGGCTACACAAATGGACAACAAACGTGAATCTAAAACTAGACTGACAGAAGAATTTAGCAAATATCAATTAAGTGCCTGTTATATCGAAGAATTGTCGACTTTATTACGGTTACTCGTTTTGACATTTATTTGTCGATGTTGAACGAGTAATGCAAGCAACTTGACTACATGTAAAATAAAAAGCCACCTTTTGTCGATTTGTATGAATTCGTTTAGAGTAGTCATCCGTTCAACACCTGTTTATGTAGTGACACCAATCAATTATATTGAATTCAACATTATTTTAGTTTTTAACTGGCAACATATTATTAGTAAAATACTAGTAAGGCATATTTTACTATCTGTAGCATAGGGCTAGAGTATCATTTGGTAACACATTTCTGAATGTGACACAAAAAAAATGTGTTCTCTAGTCTTATGGTCTAGAAGTAAGTGTCCCTTTTATTTTCATTTTTTATATATTTCCAATTAAAAACATATTCCCAAAAGTGGGTTGGCAGTTGCCTATGCTCCCGGTTCATATTTCCATGACTATAATACTATCTCATTTACTGCGTACTCTTCTTCAGTCTAACGACCTTCATGTTTATATTTTATTACCTTCATTTGCTCATGTTTATCTTACTTGTACCAGGTCTGGAGTACAACTCTTGAACAAGAGGCTACTGCATGGGCGTCCAGATGTTCTAACAGCCATCAGCAGAACGGTAGAGGAGAAAACCTGGCAATGCAAAGTGTTGGTGAAGATATAAATGTATTGATAAAGCGGGGTATTAAAATGTGGTTTGATGAGAAGAGAGACTATTCCCCAGGGAGTGGCTTTAGTATGTCTACAGGACATTATACACAGGTAATTGTCATTATACAGGACATTATACACAGGTAATTGTCAATATACAGGACATTATACACAGGTAATTGTCAATATACAGGACATTATACACAGGTAATTGTCATTATACAGGACATTATACACAGGTAATTGTCATTATACAGGACATTATACACAGGTAATTGTCATTAAACAGGACATTATACACAGGTAATTGTCATTATACAGAACATTATACACAGGTAATTGTCAATATGTAAAATAATGTGACATAGTATGTATCTCAGAGCCTGAGTATGCATCCTTTATTAGTAAATGCTCTAGAAATTATGCAATACATTTCAGAATTAGATGCGTTTAATTTGTGCGACTTTGTTGATTTTGACGATATTTTAAGTTTATTGCAAGTATTAAAGATTGAATTGTATTACTGCGTAGCACTTGATCAAAAATGAATAGGCTAAATTCTTTTGGAATGTTGTATTGCGACGCAAACATTGAGGTTGGCCATAAGTCAAATCTAACCCAAATAATACAATCCTTTTATTCCACACACTAATATCACTCCATTGCCGCGTGTTTAATTTATTTAACTATGATGTTCACTATTGTGTTTGTTTCACTACTCCACTGCAGCGTGTTTATTCGGATAATTTTGTTTAAACCTTTAATGTTCATTCTAAGGTTTGCTTGACTGCTCCATTGTTGCGGTGGGTTTTTTCGAACTCTTTGAACGTTTGCTATTAACTCTTGGGTTGTTGACTTTTCATTGTTCCGCTTTTATTTAAATGTCTTTGAACTTTTGCTGTTTACTCTAAAGAAAATATCTCACTGCTCCAATGCGGCGTGTTTATTCGGATTAGCTTGTAAGAAATTTTTGCTTTTTGCTCTAAGGTTTGTTTCACTTTTCCATAGCCGCGTGTTTATATTCGGATTTTTTTTTTTTAACTTTCGCTGTTTACTCTAAGGTTTGTTTCAATGCTCCAAAGCCGCGTGTTTATTCGAATTACACTTTTGTAACTTGTTTGACCTTTTGCTGTTAATTTACTCGTTGGGTTGTTTCACTTCTCCGATGACACATGTTTATTCGGAGAAATTAAGACATTCTAGTTTAATTTGACCATTTTTGATTTGATGTGTTTCTTGTTGTAATTTTGAATGGAATGCATAATGTGATATAGATTTGGCTGTTTGTTTATGTTTCTTTTGTCATATAGCTCTTCCACTGATTTGATTCTTGACTTTCAAATACTCGGCTTTGAGTATTCCTGATAAAGTTAAATCCAGAAAAGCGTTTCGGACGCATGAATTTTATATCTAAAAGGAAACAGGTAATTCACTATCGGTTTTCTTGAAAATTTCCAAATTTGTAGGAATAAATTTTGTTTTTATTTTTGACAATGTTTACGCATAGTATATGATTGCTAGGCTTTGATGTTTTTATAACTTCCTGTCATATACTTTTTGATTGACAGGAGAATTCTCATTGCACTGAAGATGAGTTCAAGTGTACATGTTGTCTAAAATACAAATTATAGTTAGACTAATTTAATTACTACGTCTCAGAGGAAACGAATATTAATGAGATAAAATTATGTGGTCCAGGTTCAAACAACTTTTGTGATTTTACATCAAAGATGATTTTGAAAATACTGCATATATTATTTTTTTAATTTTTTTTTACATTGTAGATGGTGTGGGCGGACAGTAAACAACTGGGTTGTGGTGTACAGATATGTAACGCGAACTCAAAGTTCCCTATGAAATACATGTATTTAGTATGCTTTTATGACCCACCGTAAGTATGAAATACAAGTATCCTACTAATATATATGTAACGCTAACTCTAACTTACCTATGAAATACATGTATTTAGTATGCTTTTGTTCGTGTTTCTATTGTCATCTTTATGCTGCGTTCACACATAATTCGAATTCGATTCGCATTAGCTAATTCGAATAAGTTTAATTCGAATTCGAAACGTTTTACGTCCAAACGTAAATTCTCAATTCGAATTCCAATGCGCGTCAAATTCGCTTTACTGTCCGAACGACGTTAACTTTTAGTTCGTATTAAAAAAAAACGCATTTCTAATGCGAATTGGATAATGCGATTTAGCCTATTCGAATTAAAAATAAAGAAGAATGTGTGAACGCGATTAGCGAATTCCATTCGAATTCAATTCGAATTTAATTAACATAACATTGCATCGATCCAAAACTTATAGAGAAACAAGTCACAACTAGATCTTACCTTAAACAAAAATCGCTATGACTTGTGAACACTATATTGTATTAAAAAAAAAGGAACTGATAAATCAAATCTGGCTCAATCAAGGCTTTAGAATTCAGTATATATTGATCTCTGATTAAGTTATACTTCATATGCAGTATAACGTAACCAGAGATCAATATTTTAATTAGATTGACCTTCAAGCAAAAAGAGTAAGTTATTATAAACCACGTGCTTCTTTCAAGGGGCATGGAAGCCTTAAAAACGGAAGAAATTAAAAAAAAAAAAACAAGTTTGGTAAAAATGTTTTTAAAAGATGTCTTTGAAAGGTTACGACTGAAATGTTTATTTTTTCACCAATCTTAAAAAAAATACTAAATCTGTGATTGAAAATGATATTTTGCCTGTATGGAGCATCTCTAACGTTCATCCAGCCTCCTTAGTGAAAGCGAGCTTAAGCAGCGGGTGATAGTATATAAATAACACATAGCTGAGAGGCTGATAGTGCAGATTTTTACCCCGAGAAAACATTGCCAACTGCGGCGAAGCCAAGGTTAACAACTGTTTTACAAGGGGTACCAATCTGCTCTATCTCCCTCTTCGCTATGTGTTATTTAATTTATTATACTGAATATCTAAATATTTGTAAATAAATAAATTTTGTGTATTTACTGTCTTCTGATTGGTTAAAATTATTAGTTTTATTTTCAATGTTGTCAATTTTGATGGCGACACGCCCACTCTGACGGTTGTATATTCATACGCCAACATGTGTGCACGTTTTTATTGTTAAAATAAATAATATAGAAAGTTCTTTGAGACTTATTTTTGATAGAAAATTTATTTATAATGAATGGCAATAATTTATTTTGATTTTATTGAACCATAAAACTAATTTTTGACTCTTCACATTTTACATAATCCGCTTCGCGGATTATTCAATGTGAAGAGTCAAAAATTAGTTTTATGGTTCAATAAATTCAAAATAGATAATAGCCATTCATTAAATATTGTTAAAAATATGTAAAGTAATGTTATTTAGCTATACATTTTTTATATTTGTTTGCAGAGGAAATTTTAACAACAGGGAGCCATATATAAATGGACAGGCATGTTCTAGATGTCGCTCAGGACAGCAGTGTGATGCAGGTCTATGTTCAGGTATAATAAATTGGTTTTTTTTTTCAATAACTTGTTTTAAATTGCTAAGATTATATTTAGGTGACAAACTTTTACAGTAAATATGGGTATCATTTATTTTCTTTACTCGGTTTGATATAAGTTTGACCGTTGTATAGACACTTGCTTTTTGGGTTCTTACGATGCACTATTTGGTTTCTCGCGATGTACTATTTGGTTTCTCGCGATGTACTTTTTGGTTTCTCACGATGTCCTATTTGGTTTCTCGCGATGTACTATTTGGTTTCTCGCGATGTACTATTTGGTTTCTCGCGATGTACTATTTGGTTTCTCGCGATGTACTATTTGGTTTCTCGCGATGTACTATTTAGTTTCTCGCGATGTACTATTTGGTTTCTCGCGATGTACAATTGGTTTCTCAAGATAAACTATTTTGTTTCTTGAGATATATCATAAATTTTGTTTCTTGAGATATATCATAAATTGTGTTTCTTGAGATTTATCATTTGGTTTGTTGATATAAACCATTTCGTTACCTGAGATGTAACATTTGATTTCTTGAGATGTAACATTTGGTGTCTTGATATATCGTTACCTGAGATGTAACATTTGATTTCTTGAGATATATCATTTGGTGACTTGCGATAAACCAATCGTTTTGATTTTGATTTAAATATAATATCATCTGATTTCTTGAGATATACCATTGCGTTACTTGAGATGTACCATTTGATATGTCGGGATGTATCATTTATATTCTTAAGATATAACATTTGATTTTCGGGATTTACCATTTGATTCTTCGGGATGTACCATTTGATTTTTCGGGATGTACCATTTGATTTTTCGGGATGTACCATTTGAAATCGAGACGTACCATTTTGATTTAGAGATGTATCATTTGATTTCTTGGGATGTACCATTTGATATTGAGACATATCATTTGATATGGAGATGTACCATTTGATATTGAGATGTACCATTATATTTCTCGGGATGTACGATTTGATTTCTTGGGATGTACCATTTGATTTCTTAAGATATATCATTTGGTGTCTCGAGATATACCGTAACCGTTAAGTTGTTTGGGATGTACAATTTGTTTTTTTGAGATATACCATTTGTTTACGTTAGATATGTCATATGGTTTCATCGGATGTATCAATTGGTTTCGTGCGATATATGTCCATGAATATCTCAAAGCATACTAGTACTATCAAGTTTCTTGAGATATTTCGATCGGTTTCTTCAGATAAACCATTTGGATTCCTAAGGTGTACCATTATGGTTCTTTAGATAAATCAAGTGGTTTCGTGAGATTTAACGTTTGGTATCTTGAGATATACATGTTTGGTTTCTTGAGATGCACAGTTTGGTTTCTTGCGATATACCATTTGGTTTCTTGAGATATACCGTTAGGTTTCTTGATATATACCGTTTGGTTTCTTGAGATATACCGTTTGGTTTCTTGATATATACCGTTAGGTTTCTTGAGATATACCGTCTGGTTTCTTGATATATACCGTTAGGTTTCTTGAGATATACCGTTTGGTTTCTTGAGATATACCGTTTGGTTTCTTGAGATATACATGTTTGGTTTCTTGAGATATTTCGTTTGGTTTCTTGATATATACCGTTTGGTTTCTTGATATATACCGTTTGGTTTCTTGAGATATACCGTTTGGTTTCTTGAGATATACATGTTTGGTTTCTTGAGATATTTCGTTTGGTTTCTTGAGATATACCGTTTGGTTTCTTGAGATATACCGTTTGGTTTCTTGAGATATACCGTTTGGTTTCTTGAGATATACCGTTTGGTTTCTTGAGATATACATGTTTGGTTTCTTGAGATATTTCGTTTGGTTTCTTGATATATACCGTTAGGTTTCTTGATATATACCGCTTGGTTTCTTGAGATATACCGTTAGGTTTCTTGAGATATACCGTTAGGTTTCTTGATATATACCGTTTGGTTTCTTGAGATATACCGTTAGGTTTCTTGAGATATGCCATTTGGTTTCTTGTGATTTATCATTTGGTGTCTTGAGATGCATATCATTTGGTTCTTGAGATATGCAATTTCGTGTCTTTATCATTTGGTGACGAAATATATCAATTAGCGTCTTGAGATGAACCATTTAGTTTCTTGAGATATATCATTTTATTTTTGAGACACACCATTCACTGATTCAGATACTTAATACTTTAAAAGAAGACAAAATGAAATATTAAATTGTAGAATAAATAGTTTTTTACATATATTTGTAATCGTCATCAATCATTTCATCAAAACAATATGATCGACATAACTGGTAGCATGTTCTAGTCAATTAATACCAGCTTGTAATTGTTTAATTCTGTATTGTAGATCACGCTACAGGAGGACGAAATGTCCCGAATACACCAACAAAAGTCACTAGCAGAAGTAACGTAAACGGAGGAACCGATTGGAAATATAGTCCCTGGAAGATTGTCAATGAAAATCAACGTACCAAACCTGACCAAACCAGACGTATAACTACCACCAGAGAGAATAAACCCAATGGTAGAGTCATGTGGAGCTGGACATCAGGAAACAATAGGAGAAGTCAGCAAACAAACAATCAAAATTCTCAGCCACGAACAAGTAGGAATTGGAATCTTCCACAAAGTTGGAATAGGAACGCGGGTAGAAATATGAACATAAGAAGAAGAGTTTGGACCAGTGGACAAAATTCAGGGACACCTACCACTAACTGGTCATACAGTTGGAGCACGTAGATTTCAATAATGAAATGAAAAAAATGTTTGTTATATATCACCCCGTATAACCCCGATACAAATGAATCCGGATGTTGACGCGTTCGAAGCGATAATCAGGACAACATTTGGGATGACAACAATTTCGAATGCGTCTCTAGAACTTATTTGTTTATATATAAATATGTCTATGTGATTGTGAGTTTATTTATTCAATTATACAGTTGCTGTAAGTACAAGATATTGCATAGACCGTCTGATAAAACTGCTAGATGCAAAACGCACGGGCATGGTGCAATTTCATACGTTTTATGCGATAAACAATGCTGAATATCTTTTCGTGCATACACCTTTGTGTATTAATACTTCAAGCAATAATATAAAACTATACGTTGGATTACTACGTGCCTTCAAATGCTACCTAGAATTTTTAATAAACGCAATATCATACTTAATAATTTTTGTCTAACTGTATTGTTCGTTCCTCCAAATGTGTCGAGTTCGTTGTGCGTTTTTAATTAATCACTGTACAGTTCGTTGACAAAAACCGTCACAAATCACTTTCTTATTAAGGTATTCGAGATGGCATCGGCGACCCTTTACCTATATTGTATTGTATTTTTTTATTTGTAAATTTAATCAAAGTAGTTGAACTTAAAAAAAAAAAGTCGTTTAAAGCCAAAATTGCAATTTCAAACTAGCGGACATCCGAAAAAAATGTTTTTATTGATTTTTTTTTAGATTTCAACGTTATTCCAGATGAAATAGACTGTTAAAAAATATATTTTAAAGCAAATAAAGTTTCAAAAGTATAGCACAGCCAATACAACTTTGATGACTCGTACTTTTCACAATTAGATGCTCTTCTAAATGCCGATGTTGTTCCAAATTCGCCTATAAAAAGCACCCATATCAGCTCGTTGAACGTGGCCTAGTTTGCCAAATGCCTTAGATGACAGTCAAACTGTTTTTTTTTTCTTTCTTGCTTTTTTTTTTTTTTTTTTTTACATACAAAATTTGTAGATGTAGTGTGATGACAGGTTATACAACTTTCCATCAAAGTTTAAATGAAGTGTGTGTATAAAGCAATTGTTATGATCCAACGTACAGCATTGAACAATGAGGAAAACCGTATTGTCGGCTATAAAAGGCCCCGAAATAAAAAAAATATATGAAAAATTTAAAACGGGAAACCTAACAGTGATACATTTATAACTTATGAATTATCCATTTACAAAAAATAGATCTATACAACAAATGTACTACAGGTGCCTGACGTTGGGCAGACACAATAATAATGATGCGGGATTTAACCAGTGAGCCCTCAACCCTCTCCTTAATCTTGGGCACTGCTGTTACAGCACAACATGATACAAAGAAAAAACCCGTACAGTTTTAAAATTATGAAAAAAATATCAGTGTACCGTTTGATAAATTCTTTGATGAATACAATCAGTCTTGTTACTATTGCAATATAGGGATTGTGGGGAAAAAATAAAACATGCGAATACGTCCCTTACGAAACGGTCCCCTACGAAACAAGAATGGGAGAAAAACGTTTCGTAGTGGACACTACCACTACCATGCAGTCTTTTTTTAATCTTTTTTTCAATTATATTCGTGCAAAACAAATAACAAGGGTTAGCTTCATGCAATTTTTATTATGTTGTTATTAACATATAATAGGGTTGATCTCAACTACGAAACTTTTTGTCCACTACGAAACGGTTTTGTCCATTACGAAACGCATCAAAATGTCCACTACGTAACATGAGTTGAACCTTCATGTGTGAAGTACAAAATTTACTGTCTAATCTTAATCGATAAAAATGGTTTTCCAATTCAGAAAAAAATGATATTTGTCTAGTATTTAAAGTAAACAAACTAGAATGTCTATCGGAAACATTTAAAATTGCAAAAAATATGTGTGTTTGGAAGAAGTACACAAATTATGAAAATAATATCATTTAAAAGAATATTTAAGATTGCACTTTTTGTTTACAAACAGGTCTATTATAGAGGTATTCAAAATAACTCTTGAAATTAAAATTTGGACAAGTTGATTTTCCATTATTTTAGGTCTGAAAAATACGCTTTTATTGAAAAACGCCCATAAAGGAAATTCCATTCCGTGACACCCCCTAACCTGGGACAGTGCTGTAACCATATACATTGAATGTCGTATGGTTATCCGTTTCAAAAATGCTATCAAAATGACATTATAAATCGGACTTGTTTATCTGTATATGCTCAGCCTATGATATTTGCATCTGTCGAGTAATTATACTGTCCTACCAATTTACACTTTCGAACGGTGGCAGAATACGGCCATGAAAGAGAAAAAAATATGTTGTTTCCTCATGATACTATGTCGTTCCCACAAGATAGTTATCTCGTCCCCTCAAGATACTATGTCGTTCCCACAAGATAGTTATCTCGTTCCCTCAAGAGGATATGTCGTTCCTTCAAGATGATATGTCGTTCCCTCAAGATATTATGTAGTTCCCTCAAGATACTATGTCGTTTCCTCAAGATGTTATGTTATTCCCTCAAGATGCTATGTCGTTCCCTCAAGATACTATGTAAAGAATATATTAATATAATTTTATTGCTATGTTGAGGGAACGAGATAACTATCTTGAGGGAACGAGATAACTATCTTGTGGGAACAACATAACATCTTGAGGAATCAACATTGTATCTTGAGGGAACGACATAGCATCTTGTGGGAACGAGATAACTATCTTGTGGGAACGACATAGTATCTTGAGGGAACGAAATAACTATCTTGTGGGAACAACGGATATTATGGGTTACTTTCTGTATGTTTTAGTGGTAAATTATCTTTTTTTAAACATGTTTATTGGTTAAAATCATATCAAATCATTATTAATACATGCAAAAGTCATTGACAAACGCAATATTGTCACAACGAAGCGTACAGTGTAAAAAAGTGTAATGACAACGAAGCGATACACAATATGAAAATAAAGCCACTTTAAAACGTGTATTTGTTTGTTTCTAAATACAACATAAACCTACGATCTTTATAAGTTTGTTAATTTAAACTATGAAATTTTCAAAAATCTATGTTTAAAAACCTATGTGGCACAAGATTCATTAAGTTTTGGATATTTAAAAATACAAAGCACGTTTTATCATTGATATCGTCGTGCGTTTTTTGATGTTCGTGTATAAAAATGTCAGATATTTGAAAAACCTTTTAATAAGTAATGAGTATTATGGCAAAGAATATATTGGTGCAAAATATCCGAAGAATATATACTGGATTTTCTGTAAAGTACCAATTCTTTACTGTCTGAACTCAATGTTACACGGTGTGTTCGATTCGAACGCGTCAACGTCCGGTTTCATCTGTATCGGGGTTATACAGGGTGTATATGCTAATGATACTTCAGATTATAGATTTGAGCAAGATGAAAAAAAAACTAACACGGATATTCATCTAAGTCATCTTAATATATGATGCTCTTTATTATACAGACCTTAGTATCACCCTGAGACTTGACAAGTCTATATGTATCTGATTAAACTGTCCAGTAAGGAATATTTGTTTTTATCTATTGTCATTTTTTTAACTGTAGAATTTGTAGTAAACTCCACAACTCATTTATTTTTCTTTTGAAATAAATCTTATTTGCCAGCTAACAACTCATCTTTATCGTCATTCACTGGCAACGTTCGTGTGTCAGATAAAGCTGGGAACAGTATGTTCCTGGATAAAGTAATAGTTTAAACTTTTAAACGTATTTGTATAAAATACACCATTTTGTTTAGATTTAAATTTGTTGTTTTAATTTCGTCTGTAGTTTACATAAAAAGTAGACATACCAATAGGTGATAATTGTGCACAACTCTTGGACTTAATTTTGTTATTTGATATTTGATTTGAATCAGAATTCTCACAAAATTACGTTCTCTCACTGCCATACTTCATCAAGCACTTGTGTCACTTTTAACCAGTAAATCTGCACATACCACTGAGCTTCGGAAGGTAAGCATACTAGTATCCGACTCCATATGTGGCACCCGTCGTGTTGCTCGTTTTAGTACAAATTTACACATGGCCGACTCATCCGGTCTCGCTTCCTTCACAATGTTTTTTTCACTTCACATGATTGGTACTTATAAAATGCATTTTAAGGTTTGAACTCCCATTAAAATCACACATGAGATCTCCTTTAAGTATTGGTGTTTACTATGAAAGTATTATAAAATATGTCATAGACCGAGATTTGAAATTATATGGTACATGTACATTATATTTTACATCTGTTTTATTATTTTATTACATTAATGGACATGTTATCCTCTGAAGATTTCATTGTTTTATTGAAAGTTGACCAACTGATAAAATATTACTGAACAATTTATATTAAGCACTTGTATTTGAGTGTGAGAATATTTAACTAAATCTAATCAAACAAGGAAATTAAAGATATAAAACCAATTTGCTATATTTTACGTAGGATACTTTCGATGAATTCAGGAAATAAAACGTAACGGTCACAAGGGAAGAAGAACAGGTCACAATTTAGTTTTGAGATAATAACAAGAAAATTATTTTATTTTGCTAAAATATTGTTATATATGCATTTTTATTCAACAATAAAACTGCGAGACAAATGTATTTCATGTTCTAAAATTTGTAAATTTTATTCATTCCAAATACTAGTTGATATTATCTTTAAAGATGGATACTCAATATCAACAAGTAACAATAAATTAATATCGTATGATTTTCATACATAGAGCTTGCTGTTCGATGTGAGCCAAGGCTCCGTGTTGACGACCTATAATGGTTTACTTTTATAAAGTGTGACTTGAATGGAGAATTCAACTTGTCTCATTGACACTCATACCACATCTTCTTATATCTATGAATAATAATTATTGAAATTTGATGAATATTTAATGAGCTATCTAGTACATTGTACTTTGATACCGACATCTTCATTATGCAAATTTCAACTTAATGACTTTGGACCTTATAGAATGTTACCTACATACATATTTTAATTTCAAATATTTTCAATTAATTTTTAATGTTCATTTAGAAAAGATAAAGAAGACGAGTTGGTTGATGAAGACATTTATCGAATTTCTAATCACGTCAACGTCCATCACGGTTGAGTAAAGTATTGATGAAAATTTGCTAAGGCCAACGAATACGATTGATACAGGCACATAGGGATGTCCGGTTGCTTTAATTTTATAGTCCCGTAATGTGTTTTAGAGCAGGTGTACACCAACAAACGACAATCAATGCAATTCAGGCTAAACATTTTGATACAGGCACAACGCGAACCATACCTGCGGGAGCCCAACCAGCCTTTAACCCGACAAAGAGATTTAAAAATGCAAAATACTTTAATAAAATCGCTGTTGCTTTTCTTCTTGTGTTTTAGCCGTGCACGGACTGATTTTGGAACTTAAATGGATAATCTATATCCTTTTTCTTCTATTATCTATAAAGCCAATTGTAAAGGGGTTGACTGAATCGACATTATACAAAGCTAAAAACTAACAAGAATACTAATTTAAAGACAGAAAGTTACGACTAGAGAGTCACATATGTTTTATGTTAACTTCAAAACATATGTCGACTTTTTTCAGAACCTTTTAACCTGTTTACTCCTTGAACATAGTCCTACATGAACTATGCCTCAGTATCAATGTAAGCGTTTGCAAACCACTGACGGATTATTAATGTGGATTATCTTTCAACTGGATGTTGAAAATCTTTGAATTGTAATTAAATATAGTTAATCTTGTAATGCTAAAACAGTCTACTGAGCCAAGTTTTTAACCATTATCATAATGCGTAAAAAAAAAATTATTAATAATCATTTACACCTAGAAAGTTTATTCAGTTCTGTCATTATATCATTCCTGCAATTACACCAGCACCCATTCCATCTAGAGCCCCACTTGCTTCTTTCTTCACAAATCTTTTCATTTTTTGAGTAATTTTCCACATTATTCCTAGTATAAGACAGAGGAGAGACGATACTAAACAGAACCAAAAGGTCCAATTTATATTATCAGGGTCATTAGTCCCGTGAATTATGGCTCCAATTAGTAGCATTCCAACTGAAAGAAACAAACATTTATATTTTATTATAAATGTGAATGATACACTTCATTATGGGGATTCTTTTTTTTTCCTTCTTTATTCCCTCATCAGAATATAAACATACAACTATGTATATGTAAAGAATATTTAGAAAAATATATTGTTGCTATTCGGTTACTTTTTCTTTCACTGGCAATTTTGCCATAAGACACCATTCAACTTCAAGCCATTCGAAAATTCACAGTGACTATTTTGGTACGTTATTGGCGGGTTTTCCTCTTTTTATTTACATTTTGTCGGAGAGTCGTATACATATCATTTGATTTTAAAAGTCCATCAAAAAAGACTATACCCATTAGCTTTGGACTAGGCACAGAAAGTATGAAACAAAAATCACATATATTAATCCAATGGATATAATGTAAAGATATTAGTCATACAACCAACCTGAGAAAAGTATAGATTGGTTGTACATTGTACACATTACACAACCATACGAAATTCAGTTACTTTAGTCATATCATATCCTTAAATCATACGAAGAATATATATATAAAATATTAAATAATAAAATATTTGATTTCACCTTGTTGAAATGCGTTTCTCTTTTTAATATAACCGGTTTTAATATACCATAATATTTCAACAAAATCTGATTTGGGTACATTTCAATGAGACAGCAACTCGACAACAAATATTTAACATGTTTTACACAAATCTTCCAGAGACCAACGAGGAAATTTAAATATCACTTGAATAATATTCGTATCAATTAGAATATTGATCGTTTTAGGAATTAACGCAAACTTCGGCACAACAGCAATGAATCAAATTCTGAGAGTTATTTTATATATCTGAAGCAAGTGACATTTGAATTAAAAAAAAATCATCATGAATGATACATCCATACGTTGCCATATATTTTATTTCACTTTTCTTAATTAAAATAAGTACACGTTTATTTATCGTCTTGCGGTACATACTCATGCATGTTGTAATCAGAAAGCAATATATCGTTTACCATTTTATATACCTGCAACTGGTTGAAACCTGTAACTATTTTGAAGTTTTTAGTTTTTTTTTTATCTAACTTTCGATGATAAAGTGTTGAATTAAAAAAATAATAGCTTTAATGTTCATCTTTATCAAGAATTTCAATAACGGCCGGGAAAAAGACTACACATAAACAAACCACAACCACTGAATTACAATATGCTCGTTTGGTGTGAAAATCAGACAAAATTAATGTTAATTCATTTGAATGAAATTTCTATTAGCGGGACAAAATATTTCATATTGCATTACTAGGAAATTTACGACTACCGACAGGGGAAATTAAATAAAATAAACACCATTCAGATTCCGACACATATTTTGTTTTCCATTTCTCTGAGTAGGAATAACGTTACATTCTGTATTCAATAACGTCACACGTTTTCGGCCAAATTCTAATGGTATCAATCATCTTTGAAGCCATTTATCTCAAAAACAAGGATGGTGACATATAAGTTTCTATACGTGTATGGATTCAGTATGCAATCCTGGATATTATGTTAGTTTTTTGTTTTTCTCCGTATATCAGAACATAGCCATCCATTGGAAAATCTAAAAACTTAAGCCGAAAAATAGGCATTTCCCCTATATACCTAAGTAAATTTGTCGCCAAAATTGACGTTTTCTTATGAAAATACCAAGAAAACAAAAATGGTGACCCCCATTTTTTATTACATAGTCTGATGTAACTCGAATCAAAGAACACATGTGCCAAAAAGTTTGGAAATCGGGAGATATGCCATTCGGTATCGTGTTACCTTAAAACACTTACAGTAAAAATAGCATCGTTCATGAACAATTTGAGATTGAAGGATACCCAACATTTTGTTCAACAGTACTTCCTTAAGTTCTATTTGTCGTTATACAACGTTGCAGATGTGAATTGATTTCCAATGAGATAACTTTGTACTACAGACTAAAGAATACCAGAGCGCAAATGCTGAAATGTCTCTTCTGCTTAAGTTATGATAGTATATTTTTTCAACGTCTGTAATATCACTTGAGAGTTTAACTAGAAGTGTCAAATACATGTACGCTTAAGATTGTCAATGGTTCATAAAAAGAGGTCAAGGTCAGATAAACCATGCCATACAGATCTCTACAAACATCCCGTACACCAAATATAGGTCTTCCGATCCTCACACTTAGAAACTGACAAATGTAAAAGTTAGGTCTGGTCAATTAATTTGGAACATAAGGTCGATAGTATATTTACCCCTACCGACGGCCAGACATGGACATCTTACTATCATTCGATATATCTAATACAATTGACGTCATACATGAAACATGCAGACAGACAGGTACACCATACACCAAATACCGTGGTGTTATAACATACAGGTATAAAAGGCCAAACAACATAAAACGAGCATTGCCAAATGATGCATGGTTATAAGGTCAATGTTATTTGAAACCTTGCAGAAGTAAAACATGTACACCATACACTCATAACAACAGAGTTATCCCAAAGCTTAAAGAATCCGCGATACGGACTTGACCACAAAACTAATTCTTGATCCATGAAATGAGATAAAGTCGAGGTCAGGTGAATCCTGTCTGACGGACATGTAATTTATAGGATCTAATATACAAAATGTAGTTATCCTATAACTCGTTATAAGTGAGTACTTCACATGACAATAAAAACCTTCATCCTACAATCAGCCAATTATTATACAAATAACTCTCATGTTCACAAATGCACAAATAATAATTTGTTTGTATTTTTTGTTCTCCTGTTACTCCGCTTATATCTTGAGCAAGCGATTATATGGATTGTCTTTATAAGTATTAGTTCATTGGCTCCTCGAGGTTTATGTTTGAACAAGAGCTATTGTGCCGGATGTAATCCTGGTACCTTTGATAACTATTTACAGGCTAATAGATATAATTTTTTTATACATAAAATGCTTCAATTTAATTGAGGATATCGGCCTATTAAGTTTTTCTCAGTACCTATAACAAATGTTAATTATTATATAATTGAAGAACAATCTAAACGTCGTCGTAGCATCAGATCTTTCACGATCATGTTCACGATCTTCAAAAAAGCGGTACGGATTCTTTCACGATCAGAAAAATCAATTTTGTGTAAATATTTCTTTTTTTACCAAGTTTCATATTATGATTATACAAAATAACGATGAGAACCATTTTATTCATTCAAATAGAATGCTTTTATTCGGAAAAAGTAGTTTATTTTATTCGAATTTTGTGAAAAAGTCATGTTTCTTTACATTTTTTATGTCTTTGAAATGTCGAGAAGCAATCTGCCTTTTGTTGTTGCAAAAACTATACACTTTTTAAACTAAATTTTCTCACAACCTGATTATAATGTTGAACCATTTTGACAGACAGTTGTATTTTGTTGTAAATTTGAATTATGAAATTGAAGCACGTCTTAGTCTCTTCTATCTTAAGGATAATGCTGTCTTATAAATACGATTTATATCAACACTATTAATTAACATTTGATAATTAGAGGTAATCATGTGACAAATACATGTACGAATAATTCTTTAAATTGATGGTCATCCTTTAAAAGTTACTGTCATTCTTTATAGATTACGGTCATCCTTTTCAAACTACGGTCATCTGTTTACCAATCACGGTCATCCTTGTAATATGTTACGGTCATCTTGGAAATATTATAATGATGATTTACGAACATCTTTATAACGATTTTTTTTAAATCCAATTTCCAGTTCGAATTCGTACACATTTCTCATAAGTAATTTTCGATTTCCGTGTGAATCTTTTACATCGTATCAATGAATGCTTTTTTTATTTTATAGAACGCCTTTAACAGACAAAACAGAAACTGACCTAATTTTTCATCATTCATCTAGGGATGACCGTGAATGCAGTTACGGTCATCAACTTTTTTTCTTTCTTTTTTACCCCATTGGATATAGTACATTGTAACCTTTTAATACTATTGAATACTCACAAGAAGCTAACTGAAGGGAGAAGTTCATGTGATAGCATTCACAATTACACATAGTTTGTGAATAGCATAATATCACTAGGTTTGTTCCATCCCAACATATCAGGAAAAACATACAACTATCCGCACAAACGAATAGTCCAAAGGCAGCTTTTAGTCCACATCCTAGAAAAATAACAACATCTGATGAGTAAACCTAGAAGTACATTATGTACTTCATGTAGTATTATAAATATCTTTATTTATAATGTTTTCTACTTTTCCGTCGAAGACTTATTGGTTTTGTTCTGATGACTATTTTTTTCAACCTATAAAAAAGAAAATGTAGTATGAATCTCGTATGATTGCCAATGAGACAACTGTCCACAAGAGACCAACATCTAATCTTTTTCTTTAGCTATTTGGTTGTTTCACAAGATGTCGCTTATATATTTAGTCTTATTATATCGAACGGTGTATACGCTTCCATTGTAGGAGTCGTTTAGCTGACCTTGTTTTGTCTTATGTGTACTACTATTTCCCATTGATGGGTTTATATATCTATGTACAATCGAGATTCAGTAAGTAATTTCGTGAAATACTAATACTAAAAAAAGACAAACAAACCTAGTTCGCTATTCAAAATGCTCCAATTATCATTCGCTATTCCAATGATAGCAGATAATGTCAGAATCCATGCAATCATAGTCACACAAAGACTTGTAATACCACGACAAACAGCTATTCCCGCATTAGCTTGACCAACTGGACTGGCTGCCTCCATTTTGGCGGACAAGTTAATTGTTTTAAAATGATATTGAATACATACTACTGAGCTTCCTTTCAAATAATTTCCTTGGAGGAAACCTATCGAAAGAGGTATTGTTACGGAAACAACAAACTTATCTTTCAGTTATCTCTGATCATCTTTGACCTTCGTGAACTGCGTTGTATCCTGTATTTATAAACGATTCTAAGATTTATTGGGCATCTAATGTACGATAACAAATTACATAAAAGGTGGTACTTAAGTAGGATACAATAAAAGAGGGAAGAAAGATACCAGGACAGTCGAACTCATAAATCATCAATGAACTGAATGGCTAAAATGAAAAAGACGAACAGACAAACAATAGTACACATGACACAACATATAAAAGAAAAAAAATAAGCAAAAAACTGGGGGTAATCTCATGTGCTCCGGAAGGGTATGCAGATCCTGCTCCACATGTGGCACCTGTCGTGATGCATATGTTATAACAAATCTGGTGAATATGTAAAGTCACGGTAGATCAATAAGGGTAAAAAAATATAAAGAATGAAAAGTCGCGGTGGTATAAATGTACGAAAAATACATAATATTGATACATAAGAGACAATGGAGAATCACTTTGGTATCAATGTGGAATAAATTAATAAAAAAAGACAATAAAATCACGGGTGTATCAATGTGAGGAATATACGTAATAGACAATGAAAAATCACGGGGTATCAATATGGGGGAAATACGTAATAAACAAATGAAAAGTCACGGGGGTATCAATATGGGGAAAATACGTAATAGACAATGAAAAGTCACGGGGTATCAACGTGAGGAAAATACGTAATAGACAATAAAAAGTCATGGGAGTATCAATAGGGGGGAAACACGTAATAGACAATGAAAAGTCACGGGGTATCAATATGGGGGAAATACGTAAAAGACAATGAAAAGTCACGGGGTATCAATATGGGGAAAATACGTAATAGACAATAAAAAGTCACGGGGTATCAATATGGGGAAAATATGTAATAGACAATGAAAAGTCTTGGGGGTATCAATATGGGGAAAATACGTAATAGACAATGAAAAGTCCAGGGGTATCAATATGAGGAAAATACGTAATAAACAATGAAAAGTTACGGGGTATCAATATGGGGAAAATACGTGATAGACAATGAAAAGTCACGTGGTATCGATATGGGGAAAATACGTAATAGACAATGAAAAGTCACGAGGGTATCAATATGAGGAAAATACGTAATAGACAATAAAAAGTCACGGGGTATCAATATGGGGAAAATACGTAATAGACAATAAAAAGTCACGGGGTATCGATATGGGGAAAATACGTAATAGACAATAAAAAGTCACGGTGGTATCACTATGGGGAAATACGTAATAAACAATGAAAAGGGCTATTGGTACTTTACGGAACGGAACGGAACGGAACGGAATTTCATTTAAGGTAGCCATGAAAAGTCACGGGGGTATCAATATGAGGAAAATACGTAATAGACAATAAAAAGTCACGGAATATCAATATGGGGAAAATACGTAATAGACAATAAAAAGTCTCGGGGGTATCAATATGAGGAAAAAACGTAATAGACAATAAAAAGTCATGGGGGTGTCAATATGGGGAAAATACGTAATAGACTATAAAATGTCACGGGGTATCAATATGGGGGAAATACGTAATAAACAATGAAAAGTTACGGGGTATCAATATGGGGAAAATACGTAATAAACAATGAAAAATTACGGGGTATTAATACGCGATATGTACGTAATAGACAATGACAAGTTAGGAGGTATCAATAGGGAGAAATATGTAATAGACAATGAAAATTCACGGGGTATCAATATGGGGAAAATACGTAATAGACAATGAAAAGTCACGGGGTATCAATATGCGATAAATACGTAATCGACAATATAAAGTCACGATGGTATCACCATGGGGAAAAAACGTAATAGACAATGAAAAGTCACGAGGGTATCAATATGGGATAAATAAGAAATAGACAATGAAAAGTCACGATGGTATCTCTCCGGGGAAAATACGCTATAGACCATGAAAAGTCACGAGGGTATCAATATGGGTTAAATACGTTATAGACAATAATAAGTCAGGGGGGTATCAATATGGGGAAAATTCGCCATAGACAATGAAAAGTCACCAGGATATCAATATGGGATAAATACATAATAGACAATGAAAAGTCACTGGTTATCAATATGGGGAAAATATTATGAGACAATGAAAAATCAGGGGGAGGGTATCAATGAGGGAAACATAGATAAAAACAATGAAAAGTAACGATGATATCGATATGGGATAAATACGTAATAGACAATAGAAATAATACTAAACACTGAAGAGTTTATTTTGCTTGCAACTGCAGTATAAGACACAGGTTTATTTGATACGCAGAAGAGCATTCATTTAGTATTTGTTAGAATAATCTGTTCTAATGACACGTAAAATTGAAGACTGTAAGTTCAATAAGAGAATGATTTAAATGTTTATGCCCCACCTACGATAGTAGAGGGGCATTATGTTTTCTGGTCTGTGGCTCCGTTCGTTCGTCTGTGCGTCCGTTCGTCAGTGCGTCCGTTCGTCTGTGCGTCCGTTCGTTCAGGTTAAAGTTTTTGGTCAAGGTAGTTTTTGATGAAGCTAAAGTTCGATCAACTTGAAACTTAGTACACTTGTTGCTTATGATATGATCTTTCTAATTTTAAAGCCAAATTAGACTTTTGTCTTTTGTTTTTTTTTCACGTTTCACTGAACATAGAAAATGAAAGTGGAAGTTTCAGGTTAAAGTTTTTGGTCAAGGTAGTTTTTGATGAATTTGAAGTCCAACCAACTTGAAACTTAGTACATATGTTCCCTAAAGTATAATCTTTCTAATTTTAATGCCTAACTAGATTATTTCCCAATTTCACGGTCCATGGAACATGCAAAAGGATAGTGCGAGTGGGGCATCCGTGTACTTTGGACACATTCTTGTTCCATTTATTTGTTGTCGCTCCGAAGTGGACTTTTTTTATGGACACCACTTTAAAACTTACTGGCAAATCTGTTGAACATAATTATATTGAAATACTTTTTGTAATGTTCTCAGATGTAGCTCAATGACATGCCATTTGGAGAAATGCCAGGACACTGTCTTTCCTAATTCCTTTATTTCAACGAGGAGAAAAAAATATATTGACATACACACTTTTTCATAGCGTGGTATTTGAAGAATAAACTCGATTTTACTGACCCTTTTATATATATTTTTTTCTATGTAGGATATTGAGTTTTTGGTCAGGTGTATCTACATTTTATCCTTTTTGACAAATTACATGAAACTTAATTAACAGGCATTTATTTATTGTGTTTTAGATTTCTGTAATTCATACAAAATGACCGTTTTTGTTGTTATTTATTTTGGAATTATACACGCTCTATTGAAAACTGTGACATCAAAGTTGTTAGTTTGATGCATAAAATTTTTAATTATTGTTTAATGACGTTTCGTAGCTAAAATGTTTTTGTTGTTATTTATTTTGGAATTATACACACTTTATTGAAAACTGTAACATCAAAGTTGTTAGTTTGATGCATAAAATTTTTAATTATTGTTTAATGACGTTTCGTAGCTAAAATGTTTTTGACATTTTGTTAAATGTCCTTATTATAAAAATCTAAATTTAAACGCAATGTATAAGTTGAATGTTATCACAAATTGAAACCAGGAACTTTAATTAATTTTAGCAACTTATTTTGACATGGATTTATTCTGAGATCTTCTGAGATGGAAGCAGACAACGATTCTAATAGGAGAAATCATTCTGGTAAAGGATTAGGGGGTAATAAACGTCATAGGAAGCGATGCACATGCTGGTTACCAAGTAAACCATCAATTAGACGTCTAGCCCGAAGAGGGGGTGTGAAAAGAATATCTGGCTTGGTTTACGCGGAAATAAGAGGTGTTTTGCGTGTATATTTACAACATGTTCTACATGACGCCATCGTTTACACGGACCATGCGAAGAGGAAAACTGTTACAGCTAGTGACGTCATCCATGCTGTAAGACATCAGGGATGTACTTTGTATGGATTTGATTGTAAATAAAATCAACAATTATGCATGTGTTGCCTCTGCCATAAACAATTTGAGAAATAATACATGCAATGTACACATGCTTTTGATCATAATTGATGATTTACTTATAAAATCAATGAAGTATGAAAACCATATTTGAAATGTGTTATCAATGAATTTCAAAGGTATGCATATCAAAGATTATGTTTTTATGAGAGTAACTAAAAATGATGTGTAATTATATTATGTTTTGTGCTTGGAGATTAGTTCTGCCGTGACACAATAAACTGTATTTAATATAATATAAGAAAATAAATTTAAAGAGTATACTCTATATTTCTGTATTATCTTTGAAATGGATGTTAAAAGTCTTGGTTATGTAAGCAATGATAATTACATAATAAGACCATTATCAAATATATGTAAATCAAATAAAAGATCATATAACGATTATTATGAATTACCTTATAGTTAATTGAACTATGTTTCAACGCGTTGTCATTGGACCCATTCCGGTGACTAGACCTCTACCAAAACTGCCACCAGCATCTATTCCACCTAGACTCCAATTTGCTGGCAAGTCCCTTTATAAATCTATTCACTGTTTGCTGAGTCATACACCAATTTATCCCAACGAGAAAACAGAGGATAGCCGACGTATAACAGAACCAAAAAGCCCAACCTATGTAATCTGGTCTTTAGAGCCATGATAAATGTATGACGGTTTGAAAGAAACAATAATAGAGTCATGTTTATAATTGTATATCATTACTTCATCATGATATATTTTTGTTTGCCATCACCGAAATGCCTAGGCCATCTTCACGCCATTCTTTATAACACTGTCTCTGCAATTAAGATGTAAAAACTGACTTTCTTTTGACACCCACATCCCCAACCCTAAAAGTAAAAAAGCAAAAATATGAATAAATAAATGGTGTATAAAAGGACTAAGTAATATCTGTTATTTGGTGTCCATTTGGGAAATACTCATTCTAATCCGGTCAAAGAACAAATAGGTAGGTAGTTTCTTCAATTTCAAAGGACAGTAACTATTTTTAGTGACGCTCGAATCCAAAAAAGTTAAAAAGGTTAAATAAATTACGAAATTGAAGAGCATTGAGGACCAAAATTCCTAAAAGTTTTGGCTTATACAGCTAAGGTAATCTATGCCTGAGGTAGAAAAGCCTTAGTATTTCAAAAAAAATAAAAATTTGTAAACAGTAAATTTATATAAATACATGTATAACCATATCAATGACAATTCATGTCAGCACAAAAAGTAGACTATGTAATAACATTTTTATGCAACACATTATCTAAATTAGTGTATAAATATACATTGCATTGTCTAAATTTTGTCATAATTATATAACACCAGTTTTTCTTTTTATCAATGGCATTTCTAAATGTCCTTTGAAATACTATACAATTCACCCTGTTTGGTGACAGAACATTACATTTAGCCCAATGTCTAAACCCACAACCCCACTGCTTCGTACATGGAGTTTTCCAATCTATATCTCCATTAATGGCATCACTAGGTGTATATAAAAAGACCCATAAAAAAGGGGCAGCAGTCCTTTTGCGCCAATTACAATGTAATTTAAATGTGGCGCAAACGTAGCATTTGAGAGAAAAAGTTGTGGCGCAAAAGGACGCATTTTTGGCGCAAACGGAACTCTCCCAAAATGGATAGTTCTGTTCTGGACAGCATTAATACAAGAAAATTCTCTGGTGCCCCATATGGCTTCACCATAACTTATGACTAACCAGACTAAGCTATCAAAATGTTTGGTGTATGTTAATGTTTAAATTAGTCTCTTTTGATAGTTCTTTTTCTAATTTCAGTAATAACATATGCATATCCCTTTTTTATTTAAAGAAAAGGGTTAAAATAATCATTCAAGGGCAATATTAAACTCATATTATAATATTAGTTTGCAAAGTTTAATGTGATTGGGGATGTGTATGACAGCATTCAAAGTGTATATAAAATTGCTTTGCCAGACACAATTTATAGATCTATATTTCACTTCAAAACTTTTGTCTTCAAAATACATTTGTGGTGTGATTGAAGTTAGGCCACCCGTAAAAGAAATCTGTGTTTGATGTGGCATGTCCATGGTTGTGGGTTTGGGTAGCTAGGTAGAGATTTCATTTTACATAAGTTACATGTTTTAAACAAGGAAACAACGTTAGAGCAAGAAAAACATCTTTAAACAATTATTGAAATGATTTTTTTTTTTGGTGGTGGGGGGGGGGGGGGGGTAGTTTCACGTAGGCAAAACTAAACAATTTGAATTCTATTTTTCAGCTAAGGGGCCATCTCAAACTTGATTGATGTGAGAGTTTTTTTGCTTTGCATTGAAGATCTCACCTTGAATTTTTCTCACTGTTCCATTGTATCAGGTGTATTTTGTTCTGAAGAATAGCAATAACACACTGTTCCATTGTATCAGGTGTATTTTGTGCTGAAGAATAGCAAGAACACACTGTTCCATTGTATCAGGTGTGTTTTGTGCTGAAAAATAGCAATAACACACTGTTCCATTGTATCAGGTGTATTTTGTGCTGAAAAATAGCAATAAAACACTGTTCCATTGTATCAGGTGTATTTTGTGCTGAAGAATAGCAATAACACACTGTTCCATTGTATCAGGTGTATTTTGTTCTGAAGAATAGCAATAAAACACTGTTCCATTGTATCAGGTGTATTTTGTGCTGAAGAATAGCAATAACACACTGTTCCATTGTATCAGGTGTATTTTGTTCTGAAGAATAGCAATAACACACTGTTCCATTGTATCAGGTGTATTTTGTTCTGAAGAATTTTGTGCTGAAGAATAACAATAACACACTGTTCCATTGTATCAGGTGTATTTTGTGCTGAAGAATAGCAATAACACACTGTTCCATTGTATCAGGTGTGTTTTGTGCTGAAAGATAGCAATAACACACTGTTCCATTGTATCAGGTGTATTTTGTGCTGAAAAATAGCAATAAAACACTGTTCCATTGTATCAGGTGTATTTTGTGCTGAAGAATAGCAATAAAACACTGTTCCATTGTATCAGGTGTATTTTGTGCTGAAGAATAGCAATAACACACTGTTCCATTGTATCAGGTGTATTTTGTTCTGAAGAATAGCAATAACACACTGTTCCATTGTATCAGGTGTATTTTGTTCTGAAGAATAGCAATAACACACTGTTCAATTGTATCAGGTGTATTTTGTGCTGAAGAATAGCAATAACACACTGTTCCATTGTATCAGGTGTATTTTGTTCTGAAGTATAGCAATAACACACTGTTCCATTGTATCAGGTGTATTTTGTTCTGAAGAATTTTGTGCTGAAGAATAGCAATAACACACTGTTCCATTGTATCAGGTGTATTTTGTGCTGAAGAATAGCAATAACACACTGTTCCATTGTATCAGGTGTATTTTGTTCTGAAGAATAGCAATAACACACTGTTCCATTGTATCAGGTGTATTTTGTTCTGAAGAATGGCAATAAAACACTGTTCCATTGTATCAGGTGTATTTTGTTCTGAAGAATAGCAATAAAACACTGTTCCATTGTATCAGGTGTATTTTGTTCTGAAGAATAGCAATAACACACTGTTCCATTGTATCAGGTGTATTTTATGCTGAAGAATAGCAATAACACACTGTTCCATTGTATCAGGTGTATTTTGTGCTGAAGAATAGCAATAACACACTGTTCCATTGTATCAGGTGTATTTTGTGCTGAAGAAAAGCAATAACACACTGTTCCATTGTATCAGGTGTATTTTGTTCTGAAGAATAGCAATAACACACTGTTCCATTGTATCAGGTGTATTTTGTGTTTTCTTGATCGAGTTTTGATTTCGTGTCATTTATTTATACCCAATATATTATTTCCTTATTATTAGGAAGATAACCAATATAAAGAGATGTGGTACATTAGAAAAAAATCCACAAGAAGCCATAATAGGGTCTTCAATAATAAAATATTGTTGATCAAAATATCATTAAACTAATACTGACTTCCACTACAGGGGAGGGGATTAAAGACATTGACTGACGACTTTAAAGCTCTCGCATGTTATATATTAGTATAATAATCGTCATTTAAAATGCAAACTGATCACCCGATTCAGGCATAAACATGTCTTTATTTACTATCTGTTAAATCTGCCATTGTTGAAAAACTGAGATGAAATGACTTATGTCTGAATTAAGAGGTTTATAGATATATACATATTGGTCATTAATATACAATCAGACTTAGTATCTATTTATATTATAATGTAAAGGGATTTTATTTGCCTCCATGTTTTAGTTGGTTTTTTTAATTATTATTATTCAATGACACTACATTCAGGCTTGATGCAGCTCTCAGACGGACTGAATTTGGATTATGATCAAATATTTAATCCAGCATTTGTTTCTGACACAGAATTAATTTGTCAATACTATTGATGACTTTAAATAAAAAGAACATGTTCACATTCATTTACATATCGCAATATTAAATTGAAAAAACCACTCCAAATAAATGAATAGATGTATATAGTATACAAAGAGAGATAACTCATTTAGCTTGCTTTATATATATAAAGTTTATAAAGTTTATTGAATAAATGCACAGTTATACCCCAATGGGGTTGAAGGCATATATATAAATGAACACAATACATCATACAAAAATAACAACAAAAGAACAAACATTATATACATTAAGTATCTATCATGCAGTTGTTGAGTCCACTCTCCTCAGTGACCATGACTTTTTAACAAATGGGGCCGTATACTGCATAATTGACGGACACGAAAGACATAAAACCAATTTATCCACATTATCCATATTATCTATATCAGAATAGGTATTTCTAACTTTCTGTAAAAATTCAAGTCTCAAATCTTTATTTTTAATACATGTAAATAAAAAATGTTCTTCATCATCTATTTTATTTTGACAACAATGTTGACATAAACGTTCTTCCCTTTTTATATTTTTGTATCTACCCCTTTCAATTTCCAAAATATGGTCACTTACCCTTAATTTAGTAAATTTTTTCCTTATTTCAAAGTTATTCTCTTTAAGTAAATAAGGCTCAGTTTCATATTTCTTTTTGATTTTACTATAGATAAATAATTTATTATTTTCTGTTAAAGAATTTAATTTTTTAAAGAACAGCTTTTTGTAGTTTTCTTGCATAATATCTTTCATGTGTTTATTCATTTTATATTTTTCTTTTATGAAGTCAATATTTTGTATATCAGATATATTTAAATTATTTTCATGAATTATATTTTTTACAAAAGTATACCAAGAATAGGTTCCTGATTCATCCAACAGTTTAGTTGTGCAGTATGCATCATATAACAACGGATTAATTTCTGTGTTAGATACTCTTGCCATATATTTTAGTGCTTGAACCTTTATTGGATATTGTCCTAACTCTGCCCTTGATGCAATGTTAACTGCTTTTTTACTTAAACCTAGAATTATTTTGCAAAATTTTAAATTCACCTTTTCAATAAAGCTATTATCAATTGACGTAAGTAAATCAAAATCTTTATCATTATTTACTGCTCTACTCTGAGACCTTAGTACTTTTTCATAGTAGTCCATATACCAAATTTCTGAGTTATACATTAAAATTGGTTTTATTAAAGATTCAAATAGTTTTTTATGTATATTTATAGGTATATTTTCTATATTATTCATATATTTAAACAAACTGAATAGAACTTTTGTGCCTTTTTTTGATAGTTCCATATGTGATGTATGGAATTTACCAGAAGCCTCTATAATATTACCTAGATATTTATATTTTAATACTTTTTCTAATTTATAACCATCCAAAGTAAACTCTGCTTTAGTGTATGGTATGTTTTTTTATGAAATACTATCACTTTAGTTTTATTTATGTTAATTGACAACTGCCATTTTTTACAATAGTTGCTTAATTTCTCTAATGACTTCTGTAAACCCTCTGCACTTTCAGACAATAAAAGTAAATCATCGGCAAACATAAGACAGCGTATAAAGTATATAACCACTAATTCAGGCCCGGTTGGAAAGAACATACAAAGATTTACTTAGTATATACAAATTGTATAGGACATATCATCCAGTTAACCTCAAGCATTCAAACTTCATTCATTAAGCTAATTTATAAATGTATTGTATATGTTAAGGTTACTGAATAAATTTGATTACTATATATGTTCTTCATATTATGTAAAGGTCATGGCAACCAGCAAACCGGTACTATGTGGACCTTGTCAAATAGGAAATAATAACACTGAAGCTGACATCTGGTGTTACAACTGTGATGAAGGACTATGCTCAACATGTTCTGGTCATCACAAAAGATTTAAAGGAACACTCAATCATAAGACAATCAGTATCACAAGTTATAAACCATCTACCAAAACTATCAAAACAGAATGTGACAAACATGGTCAACAACTTAACTTATACTGCCCCAGTCATTTAATGCCTTGCTGTGATGAATGTATTTCTGTTAATCATTCAAATTGTACTGGGATAAAAAGTTTAGCTAACATTATTGAGAATACTAAGATTGAAAAATCCAAAGAATCCGTAGAGGAAGATATCAACTCCATCTTAGATCTCTTGAATCAAATGATAAATAACAAAACAACCAACATACAAACAGGAGAACAAAAGTGTGAGGGCATAAAGAAATCAATGATCAAAATTAGGCAGACAATTAACAAACAATTGGATAAGCTGGAGGAGAAACTATGCCAAGAAATAGACAGAATCTGGAATCAGGAAAAATTAGCAGCCATAGATTTTATTTCTGAAATAAAAGAGAAAAGGAAAAACTTGAAAGAAATGAGCAAGCATTTACATGCAGTTGTAATACATACTCCAAAACTACAATCATTTCTGGGCGTACATCAGATTGAACAACAAGTACATCAATGTCAACGATATGTTGATGATCTAGAATATGACGACAGGACCAACCTATTTAACATCAAGATGAAGCAAAATGATGAACTAGAAAAGGTGCTGAGCAAATTGGAGCAATAAGAATCATTAGGAGAGGTAATGGTTGATGAAACTGAAATAACCCTAAAAAGAGACACAAGTGGAAGGACGGACCCACAAGTAAAATCACGTGAACAATCCAACATAAACAACATGACCATGAATATTGAGACAAAGATAGAGATCAACACAAATAAGAAGATTAGTGACATAATTTGTCTGATGGGCGGAAGAGTTATAGTAGTTGAATGGCTTGGTAAACTTAACCTATTTACATCTAATGGCATCTTTCAGAAACAGATTGAAATTGAAGTACAGAAACATTTTGCAATACCTAAATCATACAGTGTTACACAGATCAATTACAATACTATTGCTGTACTATATCCTGAAATGACCCTCATTAGGATTCTCAACATGGAGAAAGAAACACTTATCAAAGTTATCCATTTAAACACGTTAGAAAATTCACCCGATTATTTCATGGGATTATCGTTCTCAAATAATTCTCTGGCAGTAGGATACGGTCGTTTTCACATTTTAATTATAGACTTGAAGGAAAATGTCCAGAAGTTTTAAAAGTTTATGGAAACCAACAAGACCTTTGTAGTCTTGTTTACAGTAAAAACAGAGTAATCTATAGTGACTTTCATGGTAAAACAGTAAACTGTGTGGATGAATCAGGTGAACTGATCTGGCAATACACACATGATTTATCAGGACCATGGGGACTCTGTTCAGATACTTATGGTAACATTATTGTAACAGACAAGGATCGTATAATAGTAGTACCAAAAGATGGACAGGATGGTAAAGTACTGAATAGTGGACGGGATGGTAAAGTACTGATCGGTGGACAGGATGAACTGCTGCACGAACGTTTGTTAATTTGCTTTAAACGTAACAAGTCTTCAGGTTTTATAAGTAATTCCTATGGCACTTACTTGGAAAAATTTAATATATCTTTGAGATAAAATATCCTTTTCATGAGCTATGGAGTTTGATGAAATTATATTGTCTGAGTTTGATAAAATTACCTTTTCTTAGTAACTAATTAATGCATAATCCATGTTTTACACAAACATCATAATTTTAGAACAATATATCCAGTCGCAGAGTTATAATAACAAAAATTGTGTATTATAGCTGTAATCATTAGTTCCAACCACTCGTTATTGGTAATAGCAATCAACATGATCAAGTAAACTATCTCTTACTCAGTATTTTTAGATATCAATGCCCTTACATATACAATACAATACAATACAATACAATACAATACAATACAATACAATACAATACAATACAATACAATACAATACAATACAATACAATACAATACAATACAATACAATACAATACAATACAATACAATACAATACAATACAATACAATACAATATTTTCAAATGCATGAGGAAAGATCAGTGGTCAAGGGGAGCTAATTTTGATATCTTTTAGAGTATTTAAGTTAACTAATTTTCTGATTTTTTAAGTTGCAGGTCTTTATCAAGGTATGCACATAAAATAGATAAAAATCTGCTATCCTCATAAATCATGATCCATGAAAAAAAAACATCTGTTTGAATTATCTAAACTGTGGTATATTTTTTTTATATAATTAGTCATATCTCTTCTGGGGTTATTGTAAAGAGGGTATTCCAGAAGAAAGTGCATTTCGTTTTCAATACAATTTGAATAACAATATAAACATATTCTCTCATGTCGAGGTAAAATTTCATGTTTACCATATACATGTACATTGGTAATTCGTTCATGTCTGCCAGTTTCTATTCTTAAACAGTGATTGTTGAGTCTGTATTTCGTTAACAAATGTTTTTGTGGGTGCTTTAAATCTAAATAATTTTCATAGTCAAATGACATTTTGAATGAAAAATAAGTGTCCAATTTGCCTTGATTCTGTAAATACAAATTTTGCATTTTCTCCCAATCATTTTGAAAATTTGATTTGAGCTGTTTTTTCAGTAAATTTTGTAATTTATTTTTGCCTAAATTTTGACATATATTAAGGTCAATATCCAATTTTTCACTGTAGAAAATGATATTAGAGAGCCATGAATTATTGGAGCTAGATTGAGCTTTACTCTCAGTCCTTTTTAACTCAGCATACGCACTTTTCAATAACTTCACTCAGATGGAGAATTCTCTAGTCTAGTTTGGGTATTTAGTTGAATATATTATTAATCCAAATATAATAATAACACAAGACGTATGCATACGGGGCTATGGGGTACTGAATAATTACAGTTGTGGTGTTGGATAACAGCTGAGGCTTGTTTGCTTCACAGAAATCAGTCCATATTGGTCTGGACACTGACTGAATCCAATAGGAGGGATCTTTCATATTGACCAGTTTCCTCATTGGACTCTGAACTACATGTATTTACTCAAGACGGTTTAGGTCGTGGTTGGCCATGGGATTCCTTTGTTTATAGTAATTACAAACTCACACATAATAGATATAGGAAGATTCGATACGCATGGTAAACTCTCCCATAGGATGCATACGTCTTGTATAATTAACATATTTGGAGAAGACGTTACTAAGTGGTAAAACTTGTGTCTGATTCTTTTGTCATTTTGAACAATAAAATATGTTTTAAAACTAACAACTTAAAAGTATCCAAAAAGGAACATCACATGATACATGAAACTTTACACACGTTTACACACTATAAGGCAAGGACAGTACATGTAAATATGTACACGGGGAAAGCATGAAGCCTACGCCCTTGGTTCACATCAAACAGCAATCTATATAGTCCATATTAATCATGACAATGAAAATAAACAAATAAAAGAACTATCGCTTACTAATATTAATCCTGACTTTATGCATTGCATGAACTGGTTGCCATCAAAATGAAAATATAACTACTCCAACTAACAAACGCGTATGCTTTCACATGCAACCAAATATAAAGCACTAAATGCTAATACCAATATGAAGCTCTCATCTATAGAACTTACCATGCATGTCAAGATTACAAACCACAACAAAATATTAAACAATATAAGAAACCAGCTGACAACATGTTCTAGAACATTATTTCCAATTACTATTTCATTCCAAATCTATTGGCACAAACCATCTATTTACAATATTACTACCATAACAACAACCTGTACGTACTCAGTCAAATTTAACTGCTTCTTCTTAAGACAAAAGCCAGCTAATATCTTAATCACTTCTACACATATATGATGTAATATTCTCATATTTATACGGCCAACTTTAGTAGTCAGAGGCGGATTTAGATAGTTTTCCAGTGGACCCCCCCTTTTTGTGGGAAAAATTTGATTAATCATGCATTATACATATAGTGAATCATTAAAGCATGACTGGAGCGGGTCCCCTCTTATGGAAAATTCTAGATCTGCCACTAGTCCATTTTGTCCAGCAGTAATCCTCAAAGTAAATATAACGTTTTTCTTATCAACTTGATTTATAACCTTGAAAACTATAACATAACTGTCAAGACATAGTATGCATGTTAAAACTACTAGCACTGTCATATAGAGTAAACAAAATGAATCATATTCCACAAAACAAAGGAATACAGTGTTGATCCCGTTACTCTAGCTATTATAAACCATATATATATATTCAAAGAAATTGAAAACCAATGTGAGCGGGATTCCGAAACTTAGGACATATATCAACATTGAAGAACATTACTGTCAAGAACTAATTATTAATTAAACCATGTCATCAAAGCAACGATCTATCATTTCAAAAGCTTAGAAGTGGTACATTTCCTGTAGAAATAGAAGTAGGTCGCTACTGACAAAAAAAAACTATATCAGAAAGACTCTGTAAAGCATGCAATAATCGAGCTGTTGAGGACGAGATGCATTTTCTGATTCAGTGTCCTGCCTTTTCTGCAGAGAGAAATAATAAGACAAACATTATTAGGTTACTTTCTTTCTTATTTTCTCATTTAATTATTTAACATAACTGATATATTGAAACTTAATTGTATCTAATACGAATCAAGTTAAGCCTCAGATATGATAAGGATTAATGGATATGATAAGGATTATAGGATATGAAATGTATTCCTATAATTTTTCGTCAGTACATAAATGGCAGAGCATCATAAGCCTCTAAAGGCTGGTCAGTATGAATATACAAGTTAATTGACTGCTAAAAATTGTAATATATTGTATTTCATATATATCATACCAAGTTGTACTCCTCCTTCCATGATAACCCTGATCTACTACAACTAAAACCAAAAACCAGGAGAAAAAAGACACTATATATTCTTAGGGCTTAAAGTGCAAGATTCCAATAATAAAAAAAATATATAAACACAAACCACCGATCTCAACATAAGAAGCTAAAATATGGCAAGCTTTTCAGAAAAGCTATTACCTGTCAGGATATTACTGTCGTAATAGTCTGTGCCTAAATTTTCCCCGGGAAAATACCCGGGTACTATCGGACTTTTACATTAAAATATTTAGCGAAACAGCAAAGAAAGATTAATCAGTTAAGAAACTCAGCCCTGTTAAAAACAGTGTAGAATGACAACCAGTCCCATAGTTGCCAACAACAAAACAGATGGTGAATAATAAATGAAGTTAAAACGTTTTCTCCAGTAAATTGTTGGATAAACAAGTATGAAGTAAATGTCGAAGGCGTCCGTAGTTACTGTTCTGACCAGAGACATATACTGTGTATATATGTCTCTGTTCTATAAGTCCATGGTTCTGATCAATTCAAATCTTGTCAAAATATTTTTTTTTATAAAACAAATTTTAGATGTTGCATAATATGTTTGCCAGGTGGTCAATTAAGTGTCCATGGCCATGCCTGCAACAAAATTCACACATACATACATGAATATTTACCTGAAACCCTGAGGCTACTTTAAAACAGTGTACACATATACAAATGGTTCTGGACATCACAAATCAAGTAGAATTAGTATTAAAGAAAAGTTCATACACATATCAGAGGAATATTTAAATTGAAGACTGTTTTAGTACATGCACTATATACATTCAATACCTGGTACCTTTCTGGTATGTTCACTCTTTCTAAGGGTCACTTCTAATGGGATTCATTTAGGTAAGTAATATGTACATTATTTACAGGTGTACCTGTATGTTAAAAAATATCAATACCTTTACAGTAACACCATAAACCAAGAAACTCATACTTAACTAAAATCAATTTCTGTTCTGATGTGGCCCAAAGAGTTAAGAGGATTGTCTTTCTTGACTCATCGACAAAGAAGAATTCAGTATAGGTTCAGTGCTTGTCTAAGCAATTAAACTGTTAGTATACATATTCCCAACATAGGGACCTGGTCATTGGTAATCTAAAGGTATATCTTAATGTTGACTGTTTTGTTTCCATTGAATTGGTCAAGGATTTGTATATACTTAAGTAGTACAAATACTAGTCATTGAATTCATTTATCCACATTGATCAGTTGGGAAAGCAGATCTATAACAGTAATCCCTGTAAGTTTTGTCCATGCTTATCACACAATACTTCAGACATAAAGCCATTTAGATTCTGTTGACCACTGGAATGCATATTTCTGAGTTTATATAAAGTCAGTTGACAGTTTATAAATATATTAATATCCAAAGGCTTCTAGCTTCTACATGGTTCAACATTCAGATTGTATTTCAAAAGTACTAAAGTAACAGTGCTGTATTTTATTAAATTATAAAATTGATAATTATTGTAGCAACATTAAATATGAATAAATAAAAATGTAAGCAATGTTTTTTTTGACTTACAGATTATATATTTCTTTTCCTTTCTATATTGAAATTAAAAAGTTAAGCTTTAAACGCAAATCAATCAGCAGCAATTGTCCACAAAAATGAAAGGTATATTATCATTCCAAGTGAAATCAGTTATGATACATTTTTTACATCAACTGAAAGACGCAGGCCCCCTCCATAAAAAATATGAAAATAAATATGTATAATAAAGACGTACAGCTAATTTGTTGTCAAAATAAACTTCTAACTCTCATGAAGTTAACAAACAGAGACTACCAAATAATGTTGATTGATAAGGTATGCAGATCTAATTATTTTATAGACTGTGGTTGCTTTCATCATGTTCATACGACTTGGGTTTCTATTGTATGGCATGGACTGCTTTAGTCATTTTCTTAAGGTAGTACAAATTTAGTGGCCCTTTTCATATGGAAGAATCATATATTACCCCTTTCAGCCAATAAAAGATCAGCATTTGTATTAAATGAAACCCTATCACTAATATTTGCATAGTGATCAATCAAAAACAAACAAGTCTCTTGAACATACAGTCACATATATATTATTTCTGGTCTCTCACATTCCTCTTTTTAACCATCTGTCTCAAACAGTTTTTTTCATGCACTGGCATCAAAAGGAAATTATCTGTTGTCAGTTTGTGCATTATAATATATTTTGACCTTGACATTCTGTTACTGTAAGATACATTTTGAAGTCGACCTTGACATTATGTTACTGTAAGATGCATTTTAAAGTTGACCTTGACATTTTTTTAAGGTTAAGGTACATATAGCTTTTATCAAGTTTTGCAAAAACGTCAAGATCTTGGCTACAAATAATCATAAAGGAAAATATCTTTAAATAATCAGTTGGTGTAACAAGTTCAGAGACAAAGGTCCACTCTAAAATAGGACTACCTTGACCTTCATTAATGATTTAAATAAAAAAAAATACAGAATAAAAATGATCAAGTTCATAAATGTCATTTGTGACACCTCAATTTTTGTATTACTTTAAATATGAGTTAAGTTATAAAAATCTGTCAATATTAAAGGATCAAAGTCTGACAAATGGCGACAGCTAACTATCTTATGTAAAGGTGCACTTTATTAAATATAGAAGATTTCTGTTTATGAGCATATTATTATGTATTTTATATGGCTTTTATTGTATTGCAGAAGCTCTTCAAAAGTATATTAGTACAAAAGTATAAGAAAATGATTATTTATTCATTTACTTGACAATTATTATATTGCCGTTTCAACCCAATGGTTGTTACATTTTGAATATTAGTTCCAACAGGAATATGATTAACTTTTAAAAAGTTGAGTTTTATGAAGACAGCTATCAGGAGTTTATAATTAGATGAAGACCAAAAAGGAGAATAATTATCACTCTGCGTAGAATTTTATTCCTTGCAACACTTTTATGTCTCAAAGGGATATCTATTCTCCAACTCAATTAGTAGTTTTATGGACTCACTCAAGATTTAAAAAACAGCCGGTTAAAATCAGTTTTAAAAATCTTTCAATGTCTAACAGGTAAAAACAGAAGTTTTATATAATCAATCAAAAGGAAAACAGTGAGCTATTATATGGGGTAGGTGTAATTTACATTATACATTATACATTATACATTATTTTGAATGATTTTTGTACTTTACAGAAATTATAAATTGGACTAGTAAACTTGATTGACATGATTATATACACATGTCCTATCTAAATGACTGACATTGTAAACATATATGTCCTTTCTGGACTGACATTGTAAACATATGTCCTTTCTGGACTGACAATGTATTCATTTGTCCTATATGGACTGAAATTGTATTCATTTGTCCTATATGGACTGACATTGTATTCATTTGTCCTATATGGACTGACATTGTATTCATTTGTCCTATATGGATTGACATTGTATCCATTTGTCCTATATGGACTGACATTGTCTTCATATGTCCTATCTGTACTGACATTAATGTATTCATTTTTCCTTTCTGGACTGACAATGTATTCATTTGTCCTTTCTGGACTGAATAAACACAGCCCACAAAACATTTCATAAAACCAAAGATTGAAACCATGAACCCAACTTAAATATGCATTGAAAGTAATGGTTGTGATGTGTCAATATGCAACTGTTCCCTGAGTTTTTATTAAACATACTTCAAAAGTGTAAAAGTACATTGATATTCAGGCCACATTTCTTTCTAATCAAAATTTTGTAAACAAAGTGTCGCGTTTGTTGTTGTTTTCTAAACGCTACAAAAGTAGAAACAAATACATCGTTTAATAAGTCTTTACTGACCCTGTTTGTACTTTCAATAATGCATGCACATGTTGTTGGTTAACAAAAAAGGAAGAAACAAATACTTCTTTCAATCACGTTGAAGTTAGAAACAAATGTAGCATTTGCACTTACAAACAACAAACTGCAGATGCATTTCAAGCGAGTGCATAGTATGTCGAAGTTTGCATAAACTTTGCAAACTAATGATCAAAACATAAGTGTGCTCAACTGTTTGCACCGTTTGTTTAAGAAAGAAATGTGCTCTTAATTTTACCTATTTGGAGAAACCAATGGTCAATTATTTGGTTTTAGATATATGAGGTAAATCCCATTACCTGGTAGACAAGTTAATAGATTGTGATAGATACAATATCTAACTTTTGTTGAGCTATGACACAGGAAGATTTAAAAGGTGTGAACAGAATGGTTGAATAGACTAACCTTCTAGCTAATTTGACTCTTTCTAATATTCTGAACAGCAAACAATCAGCAAAAATTTAAATGTTAGACTTATTTGAATGATATAATACTTTTTAAAAATCAATGTATTGTTTTCGTACAGATCAGTCTATATTTATCTGTAAGATAATATGATTAAAGAATTTAAACAAGATTTTTCAAATATTTAAAGTGAAGTTATTTCTCCTATGTTATGATATACTGGAGAAATGTTTTCAATGTAGGAACTGTCATCTAGTTATCTCTTACTTTTTCTATGGATTTATTTTTTCTGTGATTTTGAAAGAGATATTTTGCCTGTACAACAAACATGTATGTAACATTTATATTATTGTTATGGAGACCAGATTCAATCTTTCAATGAAATCTTTTTTTTTTAAATCATAAAGTTGTAATGGATATATACCATTATTTTTCCCTTTCTACAAGTAAAACTCCAATAGCCTGAGGTTTAAAAACATAAAATATTATATTTACAGTAGTAATGCACACATTGAATTTAAATACAAAATACAAAACAAAATTTCAGGTCACGAAATATTGTACGATCGGCCTAAGTAATGAACTTGAATTTTAAAAGCTTTAAAATATAATTTTAAAATGATAAATAAGTTATGATGTAAGTTATATTATTTGCCTAAGCATTAGTAACTTTAATGTGTATTCTTCAATCTGATTGTAATAAATTCCTCTCCTGTATCCACACCTTGTTTATATTGGATCTAACAACTCCCTGTTCTACTTTCACTTTTGATGATTATTATTCTACCTATATAAATTTGCCCTTAACTTGGACGGTTGTTTATCAGAAAGCTATGACTATGATCCAAAAAAATAGAAAATAGAAGATGTGGTATGACTGCCAATGAAACAATTCTTCATAAGAGACCAAATGACTTAAGAAATTAACAGCTTTAGATAACTGTACAGCTTCAACAATGAGGAAATGCCCATACCACATAGTCTGCTATAAAAGACCCTGAAATACATAAAGTTAATTTCTTTAAGACCTAAACAACAGCCAAAAATATACTGCAGGCAGGATTCAAAGACGAAAACAATAATAAAAAAAGGAACAACATTCATTAGATATAACAAAATACTTACTGTACATGTACATTTAGTTTAAACATATTTGTTTATAGTGGATTGGGAAACAAGTTTTGCAACTTATATTAATCCCTTTCCACTTTGCGTGTACATTTATAATTGGTATTTTTGCCTCTTCAACACTTACATCAAATTCAAATTGAGTTTGAATCGAATGGGAATCGTATTAGCTATAATCAAGTTCACACACTTCTCCTTTTTTTGTCGAGCCTTTGACTTTTGTCGACGAAGCGAGACTAAGCAATCCTACATTCCGTCGTTGTCCGCGGCGGCGGCGCCCACAAATGTTCACTCTGTGGTTAAAGTTTTTGAAATTATAATAACTTTCTTAAACTATACTGGATTACTTCCAAACCTTGACAGATCAAGCTTGTTTATATTCACAAGATAGTTTTCAGAAGTTAATTTTGTAAAAATAAAATTCCATTGTTTCCGTATTTTACTTATAAATGGGCTTAGTTTTTCTGTGGGGAAACATTACATTGACTCTGGTTAAAGTTTTTAAAATTTTAATAACTTTCTTAAACTATCCTGAGTTTGTACCAAACATGGACAGATGCTTGTTTATGATCAAAAGATAATATAAAGAAGTAAATTTTGTAAAAAAATAAATCCTTTTTTTTCCGTATTTTACTTAATTTTAAATGGACTTAGATTTTCTTCCAAGAAACAACACATTCACTCTGTGGTTAAATTAAAAAAAAAATAATAACTTTCTTATACTACTTTTAATTTGTACCAAACTTAGATAGAAGATTGTTTATGATCAAAAGCTAGTATCTAGAAGAAAATTTTGTTAATATTTTGTACCTAGGTATCTGTATTATTTATAAATGGACTTAGTTTTTCTTCTAGTTAACATTACATACAGACTGCATTAGTTAGATTCATAAACTATCCTGGATTTTTACCAAACTTGGACAGAAGCTTCTTGTGACAATTATCAAAAGATAGTATCAAGAAGAAGATTTTATTTTTTTTCACTCATTTTTGTTGAGCCTGTGATTTTCAGCAAAATTAGGCGAGACACTGGGTTCTGCAGAACCCTTACAATCTTTTTTAATTCAAATCAAATTTGAACTGACTAAATCGCATTGTAAATGTATTTTTGTTGATACAAATGGGTAAATTCACTAATTTAACTGTGTTGTGGACACTTTAAATTGTAATTCAAATTAAATTATAATTAATTGATTGATATTTGAATTAAAAGTTATGCTGTTCAAACAATAATGTCAATTTGATGAGCATTGCAATTAGAAATTAGGTTCGGATGTATAATAATTTGAATGTGAATTAAACTAATTCAAATTAGTTAACACAAATAAAATTCGAGTTACAGGTTATTTTATAGCATTATACTGTTATTTTTTTTTACCAGTACCAGGTATATTTATTATATTTTAAACAACTGTGTTTATTATATTGTAGACCATTGGATGTGACAAAGTTAAACAAGACATATTTTTCTGAGTCTTCTATACTGAAGTGTTCATCATGATTCCCAAACACACAAGTGGTAAGTCAAACTAAGTTCAGGCATAATGTTTTTTTGTTTGGTTACAGTAAATGATTGAAAAAAGTCCCCATGAGGTCAATGTAAGCTAATAATATAATACATAGATGGTCTTTCAATATCTTTTACAAATATGCATTTATTTACATATATGTATTTAAAAAAGTTTTGAAAAAGGAAACATATATAGAAATCGAATGAATTTCATGCTTCTTTTAGTATACAGAAATGTATCGAAAGCTTAGCTGATGATTTTCTACAATGAAGAGGGGGATCTCATTGTGAGTGTAACCTAAACAGTTTGTCAAAGATCCCAAATCTTTAATTCTTAAAAAACTAAAAATTAATAGAAAAAGTAGCAGCTTTATTTTAACTTAAAACATGATGTATTGGTATATTTAAGTGTAGACAACTCTTTTTGTTCTAAAAGTGCATAGATCCAAAAATAATTTGTATTATTTGACATTGAATACTGTAAATTCAGGTTTTTTTTGCAATTGTGTAATTTTACACTAAAATGTCATTATTATTTTTGCAATACTAAGAAAAATCTCCCTCATTAATGAGATATCAAAAAAACAAAATGTCAGTAAGTTAATGCCATTATACAACCCTGTCCCAATTTTTTCGCAATAAATATGGGCAATAATTTCCTAATTAACAGTACAGCAGTTATATAACTCAGCATCATATGAAATGGCACTATTATTCATTAACTGATATATATATATATATATGTTTTTATCCAACACGATCATACATTTGAACCTTATTTTCAATTTAGACTTGTTTATACATATATATGCAAATTTTGCTTTTTGCTGTATAAACTAGTAAGTGCTGTTCTAGCGATGGAATGTCACTCAATCAGAATGGGATTTATATAATCCAATATGATGCTAAAACATGGCTGTTATATCAGGTGATCTGAAAGGGTTTGAATAAACTTGAACTGTCACATATATATAGTGGCTGCTGATTATTCAGTTTATAAAAAAACGTTTTGAGACAGGGGCCAATTGCCTTTGTTGAATTAATTCAAGGAAGTATCTGTGATGTTGGTGTCATAATAACTAACAATAATTATAGATTATCGTTGATTATCTCAACAAGATTGATTTTCTCACTTGAGCTGGAACAGCGAAAGTGAGAAAAGCAATCGAGTTGAGATGACCAATGATAATCTGTTTATCGCTATTTTACCTATGACGACGTTGTCAATTTCAATGTCAATTTCGTTAGCAACACCACGTGGTTTCCTTAGTTTCTGGCGATAATTTTTCCATATCAAGCGTGAAGCATGATATGAAAATTATCACAAAAAAAGACCAAAGGAAAAATGCACAAAATAGCGATAATAACTATTACAGTAACAGTAAAACACAACTTCTTCACTGAAATTATGAGAAATAAGTAAGAAGATGTGGTATGAGTGTCGATAAGACAACTCTCCATCCAAGTCACATTATGTATAAAAAGTAAACAAATATATATGTCAAACTAAGGCCTTCAACACAGAGCCTTGGCTCACACCAAACAGCAAGCACTATAATTATATAAAGGGCCTAAAAATGAGGCTGTTTATACTGTATCATAAAGTTACACAATAGATATCACATATTTATCTGATTGAAGGTGAAATCTTAATTGGCGAATCTTGGATTTCAGGTACACCCATTTAAAACATAAGTGTATCAACACCCTTATCATATGAGAACACGCAATTAAGATATTTTAACCCTATGAATTTGTATTTGTGTTCTATATCGTTGTTAGTCCTCCCAAAACAAATACTACACATTTATGTAACACGATTCACTAAAGTATTAGTCAGTCAAGAAGATTTAATCTTGACTGTTTTGATTTTAACATTGGATTTTTTAACTTAAAGGTAAATATTTATCTGAAAACAAAGACGTCAAAGTTTATTTCACATTTATATTGATCTTTATAACTAACAAACTGTGACTTTTCTCCTAAAATACTGTGTCACTTTTAAATTGCTGTTTATAGTAATATTAAATCATGTGTTGTATTTTGTACTTTTTTCACTTATGTCAGTCATAAATATATCAATCATGATTAATATAAATATAAAGATGACAAGATTATAGGGTTCCTGAAGCAATTGATTGTATACAGACAAACAATTGAAGCATGACATGATCTTTAGTGATTAGTGGAAACTCTTCAAACATCTAGAGAGTTTAACTTCAATGAATTTTAGTACAATTTATGAAATAGCTAGGCATAAAATGATTAAGCTACAGATTTAAGGTTCTGGATGATTCACTTAAAATTCAGTTCACTTGATAATTTTTATTTACTTGTCTAAACTAATTTCAATTGGACTATCAACATGATCAAGAATTATAAAATTGAAAATCCAAAAATATGTTTTGACATTTCAATGAAAGGAAAATAAATGGAGGTCACCAGATTTGTTTTACCAATATACATTTATTGTTCTTGATATCAAGAGTGAATAAAGCATCAACATTGCATGACAATGTCTGGTGAGGCTGCAAAACTATATAGTTTATCAACTTTAATACTGGCCGGATGTATTATGGTATAGTCCATTGTCCCTCCCTCAGTCGATCTGTCAACATATTGGACAATAACTCTAAAACTCTTTAACCAATTAATTTGCATCAAACTTTGGTGTATTTTTTATAGTTATTGATTTAAGCTCCCTTTTCAATTTTTTTAAATTTTACATTTTACATTTTCCAGTTGTGAGATTTTATTCATAAAAAAGGGGGGATTTGAATGTTTTCCGACAATAACTCAAAATTGCTGTGGAGACTGGTTGGTTTACACCTTTTGAAATAACCTACCTTTAGTTTTACTATAAATTCTCTGATATGACATTGAGGAGTTATGGAACTTCATTCTTTGAAAAAATGACAGGTGTGCTCATGGCGCAGCACTTTATTTTTAGAAGTTTTGACCTTAGAAGCTTAAGGTAAATTAAAGGACAGTTCTTTTTCTGCTGTGTTCAATATTCATGTTAATGAAAGTGTTTAATACAATAAATGGAAAAGTGAAATGTTCTGAAAGTAAATTTGGGTAAGATGTTATTGCTTCTGGAATCAGATCAAAAGTGCTTCAATATATTTAGCTTTTTAACAACCTGCTTCTTGAGTGCAACCTCAGCCAACTTGTAACCTGTTTTTGAAAATGGCAGCGTTTTGTGACACCATTATATATATCATCTTTTACACTCCATATAAGGAGTTCTATTTCAACCCTTCATTCACAATTCCTATATTTTATGAAGGTCACCTTTAGCATATGCGGATCCAGGGGGGGGGGGCTGGGGGGCCCGGGCCCCCCCTTTCGTGGGAAAAAATTGGTTGCTTACATAGGGAATCATTGAAGCATGACTGGAGCAGGCCCCCCCTTAGGAAAAGTTCTGGATCCGCCACTGTTTAGATCATCATCATATATTTTGGAGTAACAAAAGTCAGCCAGTATAACCCTGAAATGGTTTGATAGATAGTCTCAGTGTAAAGGTAGAATTTTTAAAATGAATTATTTATCAGTATTGATATCTTGTGGAGTACTGGGTTATCTCATGTCTCTCAACAAAAGCCAATAACTTATAACAAATACTGTAATTCCATTAAGTTTATGTGACCAGTGGAAAGAAGAACTATGTCCCAAACATCATATATTCAATTATAGGGTAATACTGGAATAATTAGGAGGAACAAAATATTATAATTGCCATAAATAATCAATTTATATTGTTCTGGGTACAGATGTGTATTAAATAGTCATCGCCTGACTTATCCCTGTTATTTTATAGTTCTAATGACATTTATTAATTAACCTGATAGTTGGAATACATGTGAATTTGAACTTTTATCACAAAACGTGGATATTATGATACTTTATAAAGTATGTGTTAGTTATCAATCAGATATCGATTCAAGGAGGAGTTATAAATGGACAAAACTTGTAGTTAGAGATTAAAATTTCAAATTTTATTAGATTTCTTTAATCATATTACTTTTATGGTGATGATAGTCATTGTGTGAAGTTTTGATGGGACTTTTAGTGCATTAATTTATCCGTTATGATTCAAATAAATGTAACTAATATACGACATATTTCATTCAGGCGATGTTAATTTCAAACTTTGTTTTTTAATAAATGCTTGAATTTCATTTTTATCCAAAATCCAAATGAATGAATTCCAATGAATTGTGAGTTTTGATGTGCAGTGACCTAACAATTATTACATGATTAGCCATTACTAGTGGTAATAAAATTTCCGTGATATAGGATATTGAGTGATTTTCTGTTCCTACCTAGAATTTTTTGTATACAATTGGATGTAATGATGTTTTTACACCTGTAATTAACCTGGCTTTATTCTCTGGAACATCTCTATAATACAAGAGAAACAAATTGGCTGGTAGGTGAGTTTTTTTCTGTGGTATTTTAACATGGTTTACAAAAGAGTTATTGAGGAGGGGGGCGGGGAAAGGTGCTAAAAGAGATTGGTTTAGATTAACAAACTGTCTTTCCCAAGATAATGTTCAAAGTTAGTTAATTTTGAAGATATAATAACATTGTTTACTTAATTTTTTTAGATTTAAGGTTTAAGGATTCTTATATTGTGGATTCATTTATTTTTTGGGTTTCAATTTTCATAAATTTAGGAAAACTTTCATTTTTGTGTATATTTGATTTTGTGAGTTTGGAAGTTTCTGCATACAAAGCCAACGGAAACAAAATCATTTTTCAGTGGGGGATTTAGAACTTTTCATAAAGGTGGGCACTGACTGAACTAAGGAGGGGCCTGCTCCAGTCATGCCTCAGTGATTCCCTATAAAATCAACCAAATTTTTTCCACGAAAAGGGGACCTGCCCCCCCACCCTAGATCTGCCTATGTTTTTAGGGGTGCATGTTGATGACCAATATTGTCCCCAGCACGACACATGGTGGGTAAGATCAAATGATCAGGCATCATCCATGAGTCTGTTCATCTGGTCTTGTTATCACTAGCTCTCATGTTTAAAATTCTTGACAAATATATTTATCTCATAGGTTAATTTCTGTCAGCAATGTCTCTAACAAGTTGGAAAATCTTAAGTGTGCCCATCAATTAGTTTTGTAAGAGTTGTGTCCCTTGTAAATATTGATTATATGAAGTGCTGTGTAAAACTTTTAAAGCCTAACATCTTCAACTTAGGATGATCGAGGTGCTGTTTTATTTAATGACAAATCATATTTCTTTTAAGTGCAATAAAGTAGAAAGTATGATGTAGGTGCTATCAAAACAGCAACCCAATAAAGAAAGAATAACAGAAATTGATATCTTTTAAAGATTATTTGCAATTAAGATCATCTTTAAGATGGAAGTGGGAAATTTAGTACACGAAATGTTTTATATATCATCAACATCCCATTTTGTTGCTGTATGAATAATGATACTGTTACATATTTATTTCATCTAATTTCTCTACCATTTCTACTGTTTGAAGTCACATGGGACAGTGAAATTGTATGTAACCACACCATGCTAAACATCCATTGTGTGGTATCTTACAATGGAGTCAGTATCAAATCAACGGTAATCAATTAAAAGGTACAAGATTGAACTCACTATTCTGTAAAGGGACTGCCAAGATAAAATCCAGATTGCATAACTGACTAACTATATAACTAATGAAATTTAGTGAATGAACAGAAAATGACATTTAAAAAACAAAAAGGCAAAACATTTAGGCCATAGTAAATAAAATTGCAGACCATTTGAAGTGTTGTTGTCAATTTTGAATATTAAAAAAACAGGTTTTTATGATTGTTGACATATTCTTTGAGGAATCTTTTGTTATGTGTGTCCTGCTAATGCTTACTTTAAGTCCTTGTCTTAGATTCTATAAATGTTTCATGTTTGGTAGGTTTCATTCATACATGTTACTCAGGGAATGTTCAATTGTTGTATGTTTTAAGGTTAAAACTGCTCACCATTTCAAAATACATTTAATTAAGGGACATAAAAAAAGTTTGTGAATTTAGGGCCAGCAGCAGATTCTTCTTTAGCAATCTGTACTGCAGTCCTATAGCTACCTTTGTGACACAATATACCTTTACATGTTATAGAAGGACTTCAAAAATGAACTTTTACCAAAGTCAATTAATGCTAGCATTTTCCCCCTGGTTCCTCTTGTACACTTGATACCAGTCAGATGAACTTTTACCAGTATCAAGGTTAGCATGGGATTGTTCTACTGGTCCCTCTTGTACACTTGATACCAGTCAGTCATCTTTGAAGTGAATTTGATTGTAATATATCTTATACAAAACAGTTATTGATGTATAGTCATTGAGTCCCTAAATTATCTCTTTGACTTTTAGTTTCTAAGAGAAATTATATTGCAAATGAGATTTAATTAATTTTTTACTGATTTGAAAATGGTTCTGAAGTATGACTTAAAGTATAGACTGAAGTTAAATATTATGGTCAGACCCGGTCTGAAAATGTGAGCTTGATTTGAACAGTTTGTTAGTTGTTTTTTGGGTTACCAGCTGCTTGAACTGTTGAATAATTTCATTTATATTTTTAAAGGAATCAGGAATACTAGGGATCATCAAAGGAGAATGGCCAATAAACATTTCCTAATATAAATACCAGGGATCATTGAAGGAGAATGGCCTAACTATTTACTAATATAAATAGCACATCATGGTGTATTTAAGACAAATTTGTCTTGAACCTTTCAGTTATCTTTCTGACATTCTACTGACACCACAGACAACTTGCCCAGATTGTCAGATGAAATAGGACATATATCTGGTTTTATTTTAAGCATCTGCAGGGAAAAACTAATATTTAGTATTTTTCACTGTGGCTCATAATATTTACAATTGAGTTAATTGACATGAAATCGACATTGCACAGAATATCACTTGATTTCTATATTTGGTAGACAAAGACTACAGAAAGTGTTGTAGCTGCAATATAAAAGTAATTTGATATTTTAATATATAATAGACAGCTAATCAAAAAGTAATTAACATTTTGAATACTTATAAATCAATTCATTTAAATTTCAATATTTGATTTTTATTTACTTTGAATATGGTGTTGACAATGCAGGTTGAATATATGTACTCTGATGTGTTAGGCTGCAGTTTCATTTATATAAAGTTTGTTTATTAAATTGAAAATGGAAATGGGGACAGTTTCAAAGAGACAACAACCCAATCAACACAGAGCAGAAAACAACCCAAGTTCTACACCTGGATGTGGACCTCAGCTGGCCCCTAAATGATAGTGTGTACTATGTATAGTGAAAATGGATGTCATACATCCTAAACTAAAAAAAACTATATAAATGAACTAAATTAAAAAAGCATACAAGACTTTTATATAGGTCTGAGGCTCCTCTGGATTTGGATATGTGCAAAAATATGGTGGGGTTAAACATAATTTGTTAGATCTTGCATACTTGCAGTTGGACGAAATAAAATGAAATCATCCAATGTTGAACATTTTGGAGTAAAATTTCTTTTAATTTAATAGCTTAAAGAGCACTTGCTCCTCAATTTCATTCTGTTGTTTATATGTTGCGTGACATAATCAACAACCAAGCAAAAATGAGAAAACAAGTGTGGAGAACTAATTATAATTAGATTGGATAGATAACCACTTTTAATAGCAATAATGATCAGCAAGAAAAGATTTACAAATGAGCCATATTTGTAGAAATTTTTAGATGACTACAATAGGAGTTGTTGCCCTTTGTATTATAGGAAATGGCTAATCCTAATTGTTCATTGTGTGCATCAAATGTATATTTGTTAGACACCTTGTGGATTTTCATAATTACAGTAGTGTATTAGCCCTTTTTGAGACTGTGATGAAAGAATACACATAATCACTTTTTATTCCATTCTGGGTTTAAGTTCTAAAATTACACAACTTTTTCATCCAGTTGAAGCTATCTGGGACCCTGTTTAAACAATTCACTATGCATTATACTTTTTAGCTCACTTGGCCCTTCACTTGGCGTCTGGCGTCGTCGTCCGTCGTCGTTAACTTTTACAAAAATCTTCTCCTCTGAAACTACTGGGCCAAATAAAACCAAACTTGGCCATAATTATCATTGGGGTATCTAGTTTAAAAAATGTGTGGCGTGACCCGCCAAACCAAACAAGATGGCCGCCATGGCTAAAAATAGAACATAGGGGTAAAATGCAGTTTTTGGCTTATAACTCAAAAACCAAAGCATTTAGAGCAAATCCGACATGGTGTTAAATTGTTCATTAGGTCATGTTCTATCTGCCCTGAAATTTTCAGATGAATCAGAGAATTCGTTGTTGGGTTGCTGTCCCTGGATTGGTAATTTTAAGAAAATTTTGCTGTTTTTGGTTATTATCTTGAATATTATTTTAGATAGAGTTAAACTGTAAACAGCAAAAATGTTCAGCAAAGTAAGATTTACAAATAAGTCAACATGAACAAAATGGTCAATTGACCCCCTAAGGAGTTATTGTCAATTATAGTCAATTTTTAGCAATTTTCATAAAATTTGTAATTTTTTACTACCGGTTACATTTTCCACAGAAACTACTGGGTTCATTATAAATAGTGATAATTGTAAGCAGCAAGATTGTTCAGTAAAGTAAGATGTACAAACATATCACCATCACCAAAACACAATTTTTCATGAGTCCATCTGCTTCCTTTGTTTAATATTCACATAGACCAAGGTGAGCGACACAGGCTCTTTAGAGCCTTTAGTTAATGAAACCTGTTTTAACCATTGTAAATACTTCAAACACAATATTTTTTTGACTATAATTTTAATTTCGAAAAAATAGTGGATCATAATCTATCAAAGTTTCCTAGCTAATGGTTGCTTTCTAAATTCTCTCTTCCTCAGCTCATTACTGATGACCTTTGTGATGCTTAACCATTGACCCAAACAGGAAGTTGTCTAAATGACTGTTTTACCCGTAATGGACTAAGTTAAGTGATAAGGTGTATTGTCTTTTAAATGCACAATTGATAGACAAGGTTCTCAGACAAGGTTGATAAGAAGTAGTTGCGTTGCATACATAGAGTTGACAGAACATTGACTTAAAATATTGCTCTAATTTTCATTATTTCTAAGGGAGCTACCTTTTCAGGCAAGGTTCTCAGGCAAGGTTCTCAGGCAAGGTTCTCAGGCAAGGTTGATAAGAAGTAATTGCGTTGCGTACATAGAGTTTACAGAATATTGACTTAAATTTAATATTGCTCAAATATTCTTTATTTCTAAAAGGCTGTGTTGAAAAATATCTACTTTATAAAGTCTGTTTATCAAAAAATGTTACTGCAGTCATGTCCTATTGATAAAACCATTCTCGTTGTATTTTGCAGTCTTTAGTGATCGATTATGCAGTTGAGTTTTCTGTAAATGTTACTGTTCATTTTCCTGCATGATTTGCATACCTTAGGGATATAGACTGATAAAAATAGGGTTGATCATTTATATACATATATTGATTGATTTGTGGTTGCTTCAACCTGTCTGGAAGTTATATAGTTTGTTTGAATTTTATATATTCATAAACCCTTAACATAGAAGGTGTTTAAATTAAAAGCATTGAAAATAAGCTAAAATTACTAATACCATTGATATACAAAGAAGCCAGGAACTTTTAATAGTTAAAATAATTGTTTGAGACAGTTAAACTGCATCTATATATAACTCCAGATTTTTAGTTTAGGTGACGTAAAGGAATTCGGGAGAATTATGATGAACCTAGGTACAGAAGGCAGTCTGCACCAAAATCTTTTCCAACCACTTCAGAAGACCACTGTTCTTACATTTGCCTTGTTGGTCAAAACAAAGTTTTGAATAAAAAAAAAATTTGTCCAAATAAAAATGTACCAGTCTGAGACAGTGCAGACTGAGAAGGTCAAAGGTCAAGGACATATATTGCAAACTTTGCATTATTTCACAAATTGTCAATTATAGACTAAATTTCATCATCTAAACCCAAAACAAATGATGCCCATGATTTTTTTTAACACATTTCCATAAATATCTCATTTTGACCCTATATATTACTTTTGAACTTTGAAATTTGTATATTATTATAATATAAAGTCTGTTTGATGGCATAGAATAATGGGTTGAACTTAAGTTTTTATAATCATGATTATCAATTGAGCTAAATATGTAAAAAGCACATTGACATAATTATTCAATTGGAATATCACTTAAAATTATAATTTAACTAATTCAGCGTAATCGTTAGTTATTAACATACCATTCCAGACCATAAAAAATTCTTTGGAATGTTTGAAATTATTAAGAAGTTTAAGATAAAATGGTAGTATTGTGTCTGTTAATATGTGTCAGCTACAAAAAGGTACATGAATAATAAATATCTCTAATGGTTGGCTTATTGATTTTAGAAGGAGTAGTACACATTAATTATCACTTAGTTCATGGATTTCTATGCTGTTTAACTAAACATCATATACTATCAGGACTTTATAGCTTTAGCACAGGCTTAGGACTTTTGTGTAAGACATTTTACCACATGGGTTTCTATCCTGGTTACTTAAACATCATACTTTAAAGCTCTTTTTCAAGGACTTTTATATAAGATATTGTTACCACATTGAGCTGTTACATATTTGGTTTCTGATTTTTATATGCCCGTCAAAATTTTGACGGGACGTATTATGGTATACAAATGTCTGGTGTCCGTCCGTGTGTCCGTCCGTGTGTCCGTCCGTCCGTCTGTCCGGCGTAAACATGTCACACTGTAACTTGAGAACAACTTTTCCAAATTTCATGAAACTTGACATAGTTGTTTCTTATGATGGTCAAATGATCTTTATACTTTTTGGTGAAAATAAGATTAAAACTTTTTGAGTTACAGCACTTTGTAACTAAAAAAGGGGTGTGTTTTTTTCACATGTCGCACCGTATCTCAAAAACGATTCTTGATTATGGCTTAAAACTTTAAACACTTCTTAGTTATATTAATCTTAATATCTGTATACTTTTTGGTGATGATTCAAAATTTTATTTTTGAGTTATTGAGTATTTTGTAAAAAAGGGGGAGGGGTTTTTTACATGTCGCACCATATCTCAAAAACGATTTCTGATTATTGCTTAAAACTTTACACATGTCTTTGTTATATTAATCTGAAGATCTGTATACTTTTTGGTGATGATTCAAAATTTAATTTTTGAGTTATTGTGTATTTTGTAAAAAAGGGAGAGGTTTTTTGTACATGTTGTGCCGTATCTGAAAAACAATTTATGATTATTGCTTAAAACTTTACACACTTCTTTGTTATATTAATCTAAAGATCTGTATACTTTTTGGTGATGATTTAAAACTTTATTTTGGAGTTATTGAGTATTTTGTTAAACAGGGGAGGTTTATTTTACATGTCGCTCCGTATCTCAAAAATAATTTATGATTATTGCTTAAAACTTTACACACTTCTTTGTTATATTAATCTAAAGATCTGTATACTTTTTGGTTTTGATTCAAAATTTAATTTTAGTGATATTTAGTTTTTTTGGAAAAAATAAACAGGGTTGGGGGTTTCACATGTCCCGCCATATCTCAAAAACAATATATGGTTATTGCTTAAAACTTTCTCAGAAACTATTTATGATTATTGCATAAAACTTCCACACAAGACGTCGGGCGTATCATGCGCTCATGGCACAGCTGTTTATTATAGTTATATTGAATAAATGGACATCAAGAAATTGTCATGTGAGTGGGATGGGGTGGGCATGGTTCATCTGACCGTGACCTCATTTTCATGTTTTCAATGTTTAGTTTTCTTGGTTAATGTTAAGTTTATGTGACAGTTGTAACAAAGCTTTATATTTAGGACTGTCAACATAATATCAAAGATTAGTACAGAAGGCCAGACATTTCAGTGATAATGCTCTCTAGTTGATTTGTATGCATATATTGAATAAGAGGAGAAAGAATGGTAATAAATGAGCTCTTAGTATAAAGATTCATGGACTTGAGACAGTTTTATATTTCCACTTATAGTTTGTAAAAATTTCACCAAAGTTATTTTTGGTTGATGTTGCTCAGTCTTTGGTTTTCTAGTGCTTTGTGTACTGTTGTTTTGTCTTTTGGTTGTTTTTCTTTTTTACCATGGCATTGTCAGTTTGTTTTCAACTTATAAGTTTAAATATTCCTCTGGTATCTTTGGCCTCTTTTTGGGATACAAATCGTTCAACAAGGCCAGAAATTGCTGTCTTAAATTTAAAATTGTTAGAGTGGGGTGCTCATTTTCGCCCCATCTTTTCATGTTTTCTACAGTTTATGTTCAGGTCTAAATGTTTTTGAAGTATACTGCTTGTCTATGTACAGATAACTTCAAATGCAAAATATTCTTAAGCTTGAAAACATGTTTGTTTGAATATAATCATCTGAAAAGTTAGATTAAAGGGTGTTCGAGATTTCCTGATTTTTTTTTAAATGGGAGACATATTCGCCGTTTTTACACATCTATTTAAAACCAAATAACCACAGCTTTAAACAACATTGATCAAATCAATTTCATTATAGATGAATAGCAGACCTTTCAATAGTGTTAAGAACTGAAATTTAGGGCAGTCAGTGAAAGAATTACTTAGAAATACTTCTTTGAATTCATGTTTTTTCTTCAGGAAATTGGCCGAAAATTGTTGTCTGTTTTTCGGTCCTTTTCAGTAGGTGCCTCAATTTTGTCTCAGTTTTAAAAAATAACCATATTTGTTATGCAATATCATTTATCTGTATATGTCTTCCATTTCAGCCATCCTTTGAAGTTTTTACACCTCAAAATCATTAAACGGCGAAAGTGTGTCCCCGATGAATATGGGCGCCCCACTCTACATAGGCATTATTTTAAACATTTGCTATTGGAACTTCATTGAGGGGTTTTTAATTTGTAAAAATTGACATGTTTTTTGTTATGACTTAATTAAAAGTATTTTATGTATTTTGTTATGACTTAATTAAAAGTATTTTATGTATTTTGTTATGACTTAATTTAAAGTATTTTATGTATTTTGTTATGACTTAATTAAAAGTATTTTATTTCCATTTTACACCATTGAAATTCATTGAAAACAGATTTCCATTGATATTAAGGACACAAAACATATAGCATGTGGCCAATTGATGAAGACAGTTCTTCTTACCTATCTGATGGTTTGTTGAACCTTAGATGTTTCTGTATACAAGGCCTAATTAAATGTTATTGAAAATAAGGATAGATATAATCAATAAACATACTGCACCTACTGGTTAATTAATTACAAATCTGCTTCCTTTATGAAACCCAAAATAACGTGCTTGATTATATATTTTTTTACGTCAAAACCCTTAATATTAAGATGGCACTTTGGAATACAATAGAATAATTTTCATGTTTAAATAATTCAGGCATACCTTACAGGTAAGTGACTTAGCATTTGACAATGTTTAGCATTCAGTTACAGTGAATTCTCTTGCTGTTTAAATATTTTAAAGCAAGGATAGAATTTATGATTATTACGTTGGAATCCTGATACAGTTGTGTAAGCAAACATTTTTTCATGTATTTGTATAATTTTGATTTTAATATACAAAAACAAATTTAAAGTGTCTATTGAGATATAAATTGTTTTAATGATTATAATAAATGAGAGTGATATAGTATTATACAGATCAAGTTTGAATTTTGGTGAAGTCGCTTTCTAAGTTTTATAATTATGCCTGTCCATCTGTGCGTCCGTGCGTCTGTTCGCTTCAGGTTAAACTTTTTGGTCAAGGTAGTTTTTGAAGAAGTTGAAGTCCAATCAACTTGACACTTAGTACACATGTTCCACATGATATGATCTTTCTAATTTTTGTCGAGCCTTCGACTTTAGTCGAAAAAGCGAGACTAAGCGATCCTACTTTCCGTCGTCGTCGTCGTCGTCGTCGGCAGCGTCCACAAATATTCACTCTGTGGTTAAAGTTTTTAAAATTTTAATAACTTTCTTAAACTATACTGGATTTCTACCACACTTGGACAGAAGCTTGTTTATGATCATATGATAGTATACAGAAGTAAATTTTGTAAAATTAAAATTCCATTTTTTCTGTATTTTACTTATAAATGGACTTAGTTTTTCTGCGGGGAAACATTGCATTCACTCGGTGGTTAAAGTTTTTTGAATTTTAATAACTTTCTTAAACTATCCTTTGTTTGTACCAAACTTGGACAGAAGCTTGTTTATGATCATAAGATAGTATCCAGAAGTAAATTTTGTAAAAATAAAATTCCATTTTTTCCGTATTTTACTTTTAAATTGACTTAGTTTTTCTGCGAGAAACATTACATTCACTCTGTGGTTCAAGTTTTTAGAATTTTAATAACTTTCTTAAACTATCCTAGGTTTGTACCAAACTTGGACAGAAGCTTGTTTATGATCATAAGATAGTATCCAGAAGTAAATTTTGTAAAAATAAAATTCCATTTTTTCCGTATTTTTCTTATAAATGGACTTAGTTTTTCTGCAAGGAAACATTACATTCACTCTGTGGTTAAAGTTTTTAAAATTTTAATAACTTTCTTTTACTATCCTGGGTTTGTACCATACTTGGACAGAAGCTTATTATTAATCATAAGATAGTTTCCAGAAGTAAATTTTGTATAAAGATAACTCCATTTTTTCTGTATTTTACTTTTAACTGGACTTAGATTTTCTTTCAGTTAACATTACATACAGTCTGCAGTTAAAGTTTTCAAAACATTTATTAGATTCAATAACTATCCTAGATTTTTACCAAATTTGGACAGAAGCTTTTTACAATCAAAAGATAGTATCAAGAGGAATATTTTTATTGATTTTTTTCCTCATTTTTGTTGAGCCTGCGATTTACAGCAATAGTAGGCGAGACACCGGGTTCCGCGGAACCCTTACAAATTTTACTGCCAAATTATAGTTTTGACCCCAATTTCATGGTCCACTGAACATAGAAAATGATAGTGCGAAGTTCAGGTTAAAGTTTTTGGTCAAGGTAGTTTTTGATGAAGTTAAATCAGCTTGAAACTTAGTACACATATTTCTTATAATATGATCTTTCTAATTTTAATTCCAAATTAAAGTTTTGACCCCAATTTCACGGTCCACTGAACATCGAAAATGATAGTGTGAGTGGGGCATTCATGTACTATGGAGTCCATAGTATGGACACATTCTTGTTTTGGTTCTATTCCCTTGCTTAAGTTATAGCCTCAACCAAATTTTAAATAGATGCATCTGTGTCCCATAGACTTATTTCCCATTTATTTATCTTTAACAAAGTTGAAATGATGTTAACTTCACCACATTTAATGTAATTGTTCAAAGTCTGGAGCCTGAGTAATTTAGCAGTTGTCATATTTGTTTTGTAATAAATTAGGGTTATTTTTTGTTGAGCCTGCGACAAAGAGGTCGACATAGGGATAGTGATCTGGCGCCGGCTGAAGTGGCATTAGCTAACTTCTCAAAAGGTTTATATTTTATAAGGTGTAAGGCCTAGATGCTTCATACTGTATATGGATGCCTCATGTTAAGAAATTTTCGTTAGTCACAAGTCCAATGTCCTTGACCTCATTTTTTATGGTTCAGTGACTACTTGAAAAAAAGTTAGTAAATTTTTGTAAAATTAAATTCTCTCTTATTATAAGTAATAGGATAACTTAGTATTTGGTATGTGCATACCTTGCAAGGTCCTCATGCACGTCAGACAGTTTTCATTTGACCTCGACCTCATTTCATGGATCAGTGAACAAGGTTAAGTTTTGGTGGTCAAGTCCATATCTCAGATACTATAAGTAATAGGTCTTGTATATTCGGTGTATGAAAGTATTTTAAGGTCTATATGTCCAACTGGAAGGTGTCATCGTCAGACAGTTTTCATTTGACCTCGACCTCATTTTCATGGTTCAGTGGTTATAGTTAAGTTTTTGTGTTTTGGTCTGTTTTTCTTTTAGACTGTATGTATGCAATAGGTCTACTATATTTGGTGTATGAAATGATTGTAAGGTGTACATGTCTGGCTGGCAGGTGTCATCTAACCTTGACCTCATTTCCATGATTCAGTGGTCAAAGTTAAGTTTTTGACTCTGTTGGTCTTTTTTTCTAATACTAATTGCAATAGGTCAACTATATTTGGTATATGGAAATATTTTATGATCTATATGTCATTTACCTAGGTTTTATTTGACTTTAACCTCTTTTTCACGGTTCGTTTGGTCGTTTGTCTGTTTGTTCGTCTGTGATTTGTCCGTTCGTCCGGCCCTCTTCAGTTGAAAGTTAACGGCCGAGGTAGTTTTGGATGAAGTTGAAGTCCAATCAACTTGAAACTTAGTATACATGTTCCTTATGATATGATCTTTCTAATTTTAATGCCAAATTAGAGATTTTACACTTTAGATCCACTGAACATAGAAAATGATAATGTGGATAAGGCATCCATGTACTATTAAAGGGACACATTCTTGTTAAAGGCTCCCTGTAGTTTATACTCTGGACAGAATATTTCAAAATAATGTAAATTTATGTAATATGAGTATAATATTGACTGCATGCTCTCCATTTCTCCAGGTTATGGTCTTGTTATGAAATAAATATTCAATTTCAATCAATAATAGATTAAAAACACATTCACATGGATTTTGAATAAATTTTTATGGTATATTTTAAGGAGAAATTGAAGTAATAATGCAAGTGTGTCAGGATTTGTAGTAGGAATGTAGAATAATATAGTTTGTTAGAGGACAGCATTAAATGACAATATTTATAGATTCTTTCTACCATTTACAGCCACTTTAGTATATTTAAATATTTATTAAGTGCAATTATTTATAGATTACCTGATTCTGGTGATTATAGTTGTACTGAAGTGATTTTCATAAATTAACATATATTAATACATGTATTAGAAAATGATCCATCTTAGGTCCGAGAACACAATTAATTCGTAGTGCATTTCTTTTAGAACATAAATGAAAATAAAAAAAATCCCACCTGCGCTTTCTCAAAGAAACTTTTACAGTGTGTTGTACTACTTTTGGGACAAATTATATCAAAATTATAGAAAACTTCATCGCCTCTAACTCAAAATATGGACAATTTTATGTTTAGGGCGTCTTGAAATCTTTTGACAGCTTCCGAAGTGCTCATTTTCAACCTTTTTCAGCTGGACCAAATTACTACTTTCCTTTAAAATTCTGGACCCAAATTTTTTTACAGTGTAATTTTATCCCCCTACTTGCAATTTGAGGCATTAAACATGAAGAAATAAATTTGGAAGAGGTATAAAAATTAATGGCAAGTAACCCACTGTCAACACTAGGGACTATATTTGTGAACAACGAAAATCAAGGGACGACAATGGTGGTCTCGGACCTAATAGGGTAGAAAGAGTTGACAAATCTTAAAAAGACTTGGTATGACCAAAGCTTAATGAATTATAACACTGCTTACAAAGTTTCATGACAATAGGATGTATATTATAGACATTAAATAAAATTCTATACTCCTCTTTGCGTGTAAAATTTTGACTTTAAATTGAAAAATTTCAACTATCAACATTTGGGGCTTTAAAAATTCAAATATTGCAAAAAAATACTTTTTAAATGACTTAATATATAACTTATCATATACTTAAAGCAATAGAGTACTCATTTGATTTATAAGACTTGTCATAATTATTCAAAAGTCAAATTTATATGAGCCTGCGCCTAAAAATTGAGGTTTTTCAATGAAGGGGGGCCTTACATGAAGATGTAATTTTTTCCACCAATTTTAAATTTGTGAAGCTTTTTGGTTATAAATAATCCTTACATATGTATTGAAAGTACTTTAAATGGAAAGAAAAGTTACAAATAACATATCATATTAGTTTAAAAGGGTCATGGGCCAACTAAGAGTGGAAAAAATTTAGGGTCAATTTAGGCCGTGCCACATATTTACATTAAAAAATGCATATTGAGACTATAAGAAATAAAAATTTGTGTCTTTTTTATCATTTCTATACTCATGTGACATGATACAACAAATCTGAGCACAAAAAGACTCTTGCAATTAACTTTTCTTACAAGCAGTATGGGCTGATACAAAGATTTTTGCCTTTTTAGGGAAAAACTTGCATGCAATTTATTCTCAACAGGCTTATATTTAAACCACTTGCTATCCTACAGAAGAAAAGAAAGATAGTATGTGAAATGGAACAGGTACAATAGACATTGTAAAGTGCATTTGATACAAATTTAGAGAGGTCTTCAATATGGACATCAAATTTTATGTACCAAGCTCCCCACTATTGACTTCATCCAAACAAGGCGTTAGACAAGGGTCATTTATATAACACATTTTGCACATTTTGTCTGAGATAAACTTCTTTTCTGTAGATTCAGAGTTCATAAATAAGTAAAAGAAGTAGATAAAGGCATAGAAACACAAATATTGACACATGAAAACCTGCCAGATAGAAAGTCAGGATGCCATTTATGCATCAATATTGAAAAAGTTATAAAATGCCTATTTTGACCATAAAATGCCAAAATTGGTTATTTTTGCAGAAATTCTATAAAATAAAAGTTTAAATCCTTTAGTTTCATGCTATTTGACAAGTTGACACCATCAAATAATTTAGGGAAGTTGCCAGAGTATAAATTCTATATTTACAGATTTCACCTCTTAGGTCCGAGAACACAATTAATTCGTAGTGCATTTCTTTTAGAACATAAATGAAAATAAAAAAAATCCCACCTGCGCTTTCTCAAAGAAACTTTTACAGTGTGTTGTACTACTTTTGGGACAAATTATATCAAAATTATAGAAAACTTCATCGCCTCTAACTCAAAATATGGACAATTTTATGTTTAGGGCGTCTTGAAATCTTTTGACAGCTTCCGAAGTGCTCATTTTCAACCTTTTTCAGCTGGACCAAATTACTACTTTCCTTTAAAATTCTGGACCCAAATTTTTTTACAGTGTAATTTTATCCCCCTACTTGCAATTTGAGGCATTAAACATGGAGAAATAAATTTGGAAGAGGTATAAAAATTAATGGCAAGTAACCCACTGTCAACACTAGGGACTATATTTGTGAACAACGAAAATCAAGGGACGACAATGGTGGTCTCGGACCATCTTTACAAGTCATGTCATAGTTGAATTTTTTTTAACACAATGGTATTGAGCATATTTTACACTATAAGTTAAGATTTATTATGGAGCTAGAATCTGTATGATGTAAGTAGGATTTATTTTTTGAGGTATTTAGTGAGGATTATATAATCATCAGTCCAGTTGAATTGGTACTTTGGTACTGGCAGGAAAATTAGGAGATTGTTTTGATTGTAGTTTGCTGTTATAAAATCATTACAACTTGAAGTATCGATCTTTCAAATTGAAATTTAGCTTTGATTCTTTATCTGGTTTTGGATTGACTTTGATCCTGAATTCTTTCCACAGCTCATTAAATATTTTTGACCAAGAGCATCACTGAGGAGACATGAATTGTCAAAATGCACATCTGGTGCATTAAAATTGGTACCATTAATGTTATTATGCTAGATAAGGGATTTTTGTCATTTTTGGATTCAGATCCATTTTCTGAAGAAAATTAAACCAGACAAAATAAAATTTTTGCTAGTACCAGTGTAATTGAAATTAGTATATTTTTTTATGCACAAATGACCACCTTAGGAGAGGGCTTACATATTAACTAAGGCCATCAGTTCAGAGACATTGGACCATCTGTTAACCTTTATTCATACAGTTAATAATACATGTGTTCTTTTTATTAGTAAATATCATATGTGAACCTTACTAGTGAAGACAACTATCAGGCCATTGATCTATTTTTATTTATAATACTGGTCATCTTCATTGAGTAGCAGGGAGCCTACGGGCTGAGTGGAAGTAGTTTGTACATACTGCGGGTTATTTTCTTGGGGGTGTAAATTTTCGCAGATAGAACAAAATTTCCAAAATAAATTCCACCAATTTAAAAGAGCTAATGCAAAGGTATTTATAAAAGAACTGAATCCACCAAAATATTTCATACACCTCATTTAATGAAAATTGTGAAATTTTACAACCGCAAAAAAACCCCCAGCTATATGGTACATCACTTGTCTGATAACAGTGTGTTCAACCATATTTAAGAGTGCCAAAAAGAGGGGGCACAGCCACTATGGCCTATAGCTACTCTATTAATGAAACAGAGTCCCAAAATATATTCATGTAGTACTATAAAAATGGCTTTAAAGCACCAATAATCAATCATCAGGAACACATGTGATAATATAATTGATGTTTTAGTGTAATAAGGCAATGAACTGAATTGTTTACATCTTGGTCTTAAAGATCTGAATGGTCTTAATGGATAGTTGTGTCATTGACAAAATTTTATATCCTCTTCCTATGATATTAAAATGAGCATAAAAGTGACCATTACAGGTAGTTATGACTTACAGAATCAGACTAATTAATGCCCATTGAATTGAGTGGATATGTTAGACAGCTTCAGTAGTAAATCATTGTAATTAACTATGTCTTTACAAGAGAAAAACAACAAGGCGTTGTGTACTTCTATGGTAATAATAAGGAATCTTATATAAAAACATCTTATTAACTTATATTTATATATATTGATTGTAAGAAATAAATAACTAAGCAGTCATCAAAAAAATGTTATAAGTTCACGGAGGTGTCTGCAAGAAAAAATGACAGCATTGGAAAACACAATAGAAAATGTTTATTTAAGGAAAGACAAATTATATTGGTTCTAACATTGATTACCGGTAGTCTAAACCTTTGAATATCCTTATTTCTTCTACTTTTCATGTTGTTGTATATATTGCTGGTTTTGTTTTTGTGTTATAGGTTTTAAGTAAAACTTGTTCTTTATTTAGGCACGATGGGGGACACCATGCAGATCGTTCTAGCAGTGGTTAGTTCTGTAGCTTCTGTATTCATCCTACTACTGGCTGTGTTTTTGTGTTATAGGTTTTAAGTAAAACTTGTTCTTCTTTATTTAGGCACAATGGACGACACCATGCAGATTGTCCTAGCAGTGGTTAGTTCTGTAGCTTCTGTATTCATCCTACTACTGGCTGTGTTTGTGTGTATTGGGTTTTAAGTAAACTTGTTCTTCTTTATTTAGGCACAATGGACGACACCATGCAGATAGTCCTAGCAGTGGTTAGTTCTGTAGCTTCTGTATTCATTCTTCTGTTGGCTGTGTTTGTGTGTGCGTGTTGCTGGCAGAAGAAACGTGGCAGTGACGAAGAACATGTAGATAAACTGGTACAGAAGTATACACCACAGGACACGGATACCAGACAGCTTGGGAAGAGGTCATGGGAGGACAAAGATTCAACAGTGGGGTTCCAGTCTGGGTCTCCTATGCTGAGAAGAAAAACTATCAAGTAAGTAGTTTGAAACATCAACTAAAAAAAACCAATTATTTCTGATTATAACATTAGTTGCAAAAATATACTGTGATTTCCTGTTGAAATATACACTGATAATTTCACTCCTCTGACATCATACAGCAATGGGTGTTGTAAAAGCATTTGGCTGATAAGGCTGTGGCATAACAAATTGTGAATGCGTTGAAAAAGATAAAGATCCTTGTATTTTATACTTTTAAACCATATGGTTAGTATTAATAAAAGAATGAAGAATTAAAATATCGAAAAATGTTCAACTTGTTACCAAACAATGTAGATTTTCTAATTTTGTCAACTGTATTTTCTTGTTTGATTTGTATAGTTTAGTGTGTTTTGGTTTACCTTGTTGTTTGGTTGCTGTCTCATTGATGTTTTCCCACCAATTCCTTTTTCAAGTTAAAGGAAAGATTAATGTCCTTCTTCTTAAAGAAAACTAATAAATATTGTTGACTTTAATTTAAAGTTATTTATTGGTGTGGTCAGTTATAAAAGAGATAGGAAAGAAGATAGATCAAAGTTGTCATTGAATAAGTGGTAATGGTCAGTATCTTATATTTACACATCACTTCAACCTGTGTTACCATTATGATAGGTGTTGGAGACTATATTCTGGTCATAAGGAGAATGATGTGGTGACCTTGATACATGTAGAGTAGGTCATTAACATACTGCAGATCTGTGAGACCTAGCTGAAGAGAAGTTGTGACATATATAAATAAAAATTGGTCATCTGTGAAAGGGAGGATCAAGATTAAGTAGTAAATCTGATAGAAAATTCATCTGCAAAAAAAATAGATAGAAATGTTTTAATGATGACTGTTGAATTTATTAAATAGTTGTGTGATTTCGCATCCAGTGTTCTTAGACGCTGAAAGTTTTATTAACAGTACATGTTATACCTGATGTTTTCCATTGTTATTTTACAAAAATTTGAATAATATGATTCTTTTAAGGAAATCTTGTAAAAGTAGTTCCTTTTAGTCATTATAAAATTACCTTAAACATATTTTTTTTATCAGATTTCATTCACCTGATTATATACAAAACTTGTTTTAAAAAATGTTTCAGAACATAGTGGCTTTTGTTCAATTTTTTCGATAAACTGATATGAATCACATTTCATAAATAAATCTACAAAACATTAGTGAAACACTGAGTTTATACTATACATGTATGCAAAAAAATACTTGGCTTTATAAGGGCTGAATTTGAAAGAACATATAAATCCTACAAAAACTTGGGTTATACTTTGAATGTCTGTCTGTCTTGTGTTTTTTGTTTTATTAATTTGTCAGTCTATCCAATAAAATCCAATAAAATGTATGTCACATTTTGCCAAGGATGTAAAAATCAGACCTTCCTGAAATTAAGCACATGAAGTTGATGACTTTAAGTGTTTAATGCATTTTCAGCTTTATCCCTTATCAGCTTTCATTTATTATAAATTTCTTTCAGTACCTGCAATAAAGGCTTTCTGATGCTGGCATGCTATACTGTACCTGTGTGATGGGTCTTTAGATCTATCACTCTTTAGTATCAGTATTTACTATTAAGAAAATGTTCATCTTCACACTATATGATAAAGTTTGTGTTAGAATGCTGTTTGAAGCTTTTAGCCGTTCAATAATTCACCAAAGAAGTAATAAAAGGTTGTGTTTAAGGATTATGTATAGAATCTATAAGTTCTGAGATTATTTTATCAAGATAAGCTGGCTGAATCAGTTTACTTGATCATGTAATTAACTTTACAAAGGGAGATAACTATTGTAATAACTTTGAACATGTAACATTTTTTTCGGATGGCTGTTACACAATTCTCTTATCACAAAAATTTGCAGGTACAGACTTTACATAGTCAATGGTTGTCAATTTTATATCCTTTAATCACTATGTTGAATTCTAAATTAGAAAATGCAAGTGCAATGAAAAATTGCTAGGATAAATCGTGGAGGATAGCATTTGCAATGATCATGCAATTGTAACTGTGAATTTTAAATGAAACAAACTACTTAAAGCAAACTGAACCTAATTTTATAAATTTGTCTTGCAAATAAAGTGTTTAGTTTTAATTTGTTTATTGAAAACCTTCTGTAGAGATAGGCTTATGGGAATCATACTGTATTTTATTTTATTTCTTGTATTTGACTAAACACAAAATTTGTTTTGCTTTTAATGTAAACAAAATTGAATGCTTCATTGTTATATTTAATGGAAGTAACTTAAGCTGGTGAAAGTTTAAAATATAAGATGACATTAGATTTAATTTGTGTAAATATTAAAATATAATGGTTCTTTTTCACACTTGTTTTTTGTATAGTAAACATTTAAATCTATAAAACTGAAAATATTAAATTTCATATTAGAGTACATTTATTAGGTCATTGAGCAAATTATCCTTATTGTTTGTGTTCAGTTGCTGATTTAGTAGAAAGGTAGAGAAAAATAAAAGTTAAATCTTTATTTGGAAAAAAAATATCTTAAAACTTCCTTTAAACCCTTCTAATATTATTGAGGCCCCTCAGGGGGGGGGGGTCCTAGTAATCACATAATCACCATTTTTTTTGCCAATATAATCACATAATCATTAAATATTTGCTTATCTTTAGTAATCAAATAATCATAAACTAAAAATACAGTCCTAGGTAATCAAATAATCATGAAATATTTGGCTTAATATTCAAATAATCATTAAAAAAACGGCCAAGTAATCACATAATCAAAAACCCCATGAGGGCCCTCATTATTGTTATTGAAATAAGTGTTAACATTCATGAAGGAGTCAAAACCGAGTTGCCATATTGTTACCAAGTTGTTGCATTTGGTTACAAAATTTCAGTTGAAAATTTTATCTATAAAAATATACATTTGTAAATTTTATCTTCAAGTATGGGAGATAACCCTTGAATGTCTTGACTCATGAAGGGTGTATTTATTTACAAACTCCTACAATTTTAATCTGATTTTTATGACAAATGAACATTTTTCAAGTGTTTAAATACACCTCTGTTATTGTTCATATTTGTAAGGATACAATTCATGTTTGCTTTATATTTAAAGATAAGAGTGGGAATTATTAAGATTTTATTTACATTAGAATTTATCCTAATATGCATTTACGTCAAATTATAGTTAGCAAAGTTTAATAGGTGTAATTCTGCAAGATTCAAAACTGAAACAAAAGTTACTAAATCTGTATTTGTATTTACAAATATTTGAACTTTGAATTGAGATTCCATTGAGGAAGCTCCTCTTCACACTTCAGGATTGATCTCGTTAGCCATTTATATAGAAACCAAAATATGTTAAGAGTATTAAACATGATATGGGTTATATATGTTGCCATTAAAAAGTCATATACTTTATGTAATTTACAAAGTTCTCAGGTTAAGTGGGATTAAGAAGTCAAATTTAAAAGATATTAATGCAGAGATTTTTGACTTCTTGTGAGATGAATATAGAATTGATGGGAAAAAACACATTAGAAATAGATTGTTGAGTTTCAGAGATCAGTTGAAGAGTCACTTTGAATTTATCAGTTGAAAACGTAGAAAATGTGTATGAATAATTTTTTATACTTAGCTCAAATTGAATTTTGATTGCAACAAATTGTTCAGTTTATAATTTTAAACCAATTTAGTTACAAAACCATATATATATTTTTCATGTTAACTCAGGAACCCACAAGATGGTTTATTGTTCAGTGGTTGTCATTTGTTGATGTGGTTCATAAGTGTTTCTCGTTTCTCAATTTTTATGTAGATTAGACTGTTGGTTTTCCTGTTTGAATGGTTTTACACTTGTCATTTTGGGGACCCTTTATAGCTCGCCATTTCGGTGTGAGCCATAATAGGCTCTGTATTGAAGACTGTACTTTGACCTACAATGGTTTACTTTTAAAAATTATATCTTCTTATTATAGTCATTCAGTCTCTAGTGAAGAGTTGACTCATTGGCAATCATACCACATCTTCTTTTTTATAAGTATGTCTTGGGATATTATTTTTTTTTCTGACCAACAATAAACAAATCTACCAAAGGTCCTTTGGACCTGGTTTATATAAGCCAATAAATAGGATGATCACTCAAAATATTTATAAAATTTTCTTTTCACTTTATTTCAACAAACAAACAAGCAAGAAAATAAGTGCACACTTCATTTTGACCAAATTATGTAGGTAACTGACCTATTTCATTTTAATTCAAAACCATAGAGCAAACATCTTTTTACATACAATGTAGTTTCCTATAAATTTGAATTTAAAATGTCCAATTTTTATCAATTTATAAAGTTTTAATGGTAGAACTTCTAGAAAACCTTTGATTGAGGGTCTGAATTTCACATTTGGGTGATCTCAAATCTTGACAACATCTCTGATTTCATTAAATTATTTTGTTAATTGCACAAACCATTTTTAAACATCATCTGAAATGTTTCTAAATTTGAATGTTTGCTAAAATAATAAGAAAAATCTGGTAAACACTGTGCAGTACCAATCACTTCTAAATTGAAATTGTGGTCCAAAATTAGTCATGTCAGCTCATAAGTGGTAAGAAATTCTGCTCAGTTTTGAAATATGATGAAAACAATAATGTGTCCCCAGTACACATATGCCCCATCCGCACTATCATTTTCTATGTTTAGTGGACAGTGAAAATAGGGTAAAATCTCTAATTTGGCTTTAAAATTTAAAAAAAATATCATAAAGATGATGTGCACTAAGTTTCAAGTTGATTGGACTCAACTTCATCAAAAACTACCTCAACCAAAACTTTAACCTGAAGTGGGACAGAGAGACGAACGAACAGATGGATGAACAAACAGACGGATAAACGAACAGACGGATGAACAACCAGACGGACGGAAGAATGAACGGATGCACAGACCAGAAAAAATAATGCTCATAAATGGGGCATAAAAATCTGAAGTATAGAGGTGAATTTGATTGATTGATAGATTGTTGGTTTCTTAATGTCCAGTGGCAACTCATGAATTTGAAGAGATTGAACAGGTAAAACAGGGTTGGAGAAATTGTTGATGTTTTTTAAATAGATGGGAGGGGGTGGGGGACAAGTGAAAATATTTGCTCTTTATAATCTGTTAATTTGTAATGGGTCAGTTGATTTACCTATGATATTAATAAATTTGTATCATGAGGGTCACTTAAGGGAGAAAGTCATGTCAAGATAAGAATTCAAGTTATGTTTTACCCATTTTATCCTTTGAATTTTTGAATTGTTGAATTAAGTATATGAGATTTATCTTTGATAGTTTAAACTGCTAAAGTTTAAAACCTATTTGCCATATGATATTTGTTTTCTGAAATTTTCTTTGAGTTATCCCTCTTTGTATACAAGGCTGGAAAACCAGTGACACACTGATTGATTTTTTAAAATGAATTGAATTAGAGAAAAATAGCCCAGAAGTAGTTGGTTATAATTATAGATACATCTCTGGCTGTTTGTGAGGATGCATTTAATCCACAATATTAAACATTTGTAATTTAATTACAATTTATAGGATTATCAATTATTAACAGATCAATTGAAACTCGGTCATACACTACCAATTATACTAAGGATGTTGGGAATATTTTACTCTCAATAAATGTTTTTGTCAGTACAAAGATAAAATCTGAGGTGTAAAAGTGATCTTTTTGCACCAACGAAAGAGAGTGTTTTTAAAGCCTTTCATCCTTTATTTATAATTCTCTTGGTTTACCATGAATTATGACAGTCCATTTCCAGTAAAAGTCAGTTATTCCAGTAATTACTGAGATTGCATTTACAGCTTTGTCAATTTAATTCAATTTCTGAGATAGCTTCTGCAGTAAAATTTGTTGATTTATTTCTTTAGCAGGAAGAAAAACTATAAATGGATCAATAGGGGAAGAACTTTGTGCTATTCTCTTAATTGTGGTGTCATAAGGTCAAGTGTATTGTTTGATGTTTTGAGTAGTAATCTCTGTCTGGAAGCTCATATTAATTCCATGTCCCAGTTATACAGGAAACCTAGATTAAGAAGGATGATAAAATAAAGCCTCTTTGTTCCTATCACAGTCACTTAGTTTTCTATGAACATTGGTCAAACTTTTTTAAGTTGTTTTTATAGCAACATTTTTTTTTTATAGCAACATTAACTACTGTGAATTCATTTATTTTCATGAGTACCAATTTTCATGGTCTGAAGATAAAAAGGTATTTCATGGATCAGGCCCATAGCCAGGAATTTCCAAGGTTATTTTTTTTACCCATGAATTCGACATTAACAGTCACAATTTGAATAGAACATTGACTTTAACAGTGCTTTTTGGTTTCAAGGAGGGGGTGGGGTGGGGTGGGGTCGGACCCTCCAGATCCCCCTGGCTATGGATATGTGGATATTTGATTCCAATAGTCTCATACAATAGAAATTGAGTACCAATTTTGCGCCTGTCCCAAGTCAGAAGCCTCTGGCATTTGTTAGGGACGACATTAAAAGTTCAATGAAGGATAAAAAACTTAATTCACATAGTTTTTTCACTCACCTTTGTGTCGCTTTGACACATTCACCATTTCCTTTCTCAATCTTATTAGCTATATAGTTATTAAACAATTGAATTTGTGTTTTTTTTCAAACTTTTCTTTTTGACAAGGGTTTTGGAGATCATATTTGATAGTGAAAACAGGCCTAGGATTTAGTCATTGACACATCATTCCTAAGACATGGTGATTAACAAAGATTTCTGTTAAAAATTAACTCAAGACAAAATTACTTCTGTTCACTCAAACTATCCTCTTTATGTCCCTCATGAAATGACATATCTTTTCATTTGTTTGACATTTATATTACAGCATTAACCCATTCAAGTGTTAAACAATATTCCTGCAAATGATCAATTCTGTTGTAATATTTGATTAGGAGCTGTTGATAAATTGTCAGGCATAGAAAATAAATTTTTCCATTTGGAAAAGTACCCTGAATCAAAGTGACTTTCACTTGAGGAGTATTGATTTTAGTATAGAAAGTTATCATGTACTTTTGTTATCTCCCCTGCCTTAATAGTCGCAGAAAGGAGAAATGGTGGATATTTGGGGCATGGTGGCATTTGTGGTAGCAGTTGTCAAAGATTTTGATTAATTTGTACATGGAGAAACAATTCTATCTGTATTAACAGTAATCTGAAATAGGATGCAACATTCATTTCATTTATCAGCAAAAGTTCAGATTTTGGCAATTAAACCAAAAAGAGACACGATAGTACAGCCATACCAAATCAGTAATATTTAGGCATCAATTTTATGTCACATAAAAAATTACAATTAAAATTTCATTCCAAACACATAACTATAAAACCATGTTCTAAAAGTGTTAATGCATCTGGAAAATCTGAGATAATGACACTTTTCCTGTTTTATCTAAACTAATTGCTCTTTTAAGAACAAAAGAGAAAAGATAAAATATTAATTTATTTGACTTCTATGTAAATCAGACTTAATTGTCTCATATCTCATTTATCTACAGGGCTTAAATGCCCCTAAGATATGTGAAGCTTATGCATCTAATCCATAAACTAATAACAATCCCATCAAAAACTAGTAGTTACACTAGAAAAGTTTAGAATATAGAGTTATCTTTCTTGTATCACAGGGTTTCTAGCCAGCACAGACTGTATAACTGTAACCTACATATTCTGATATATTTTCTGATGAAATTGTTTTAACAATAATTATATGTTCATCTTAGGCTCTTTCTGTCAGGAAAATTGTTTATGTTTAAGATATGATAAATGGTAAACCATTAAAACCATTATCTTTTGTCTGTTTCTGTGGCTAAAAGAATTGTTATTGATTTCGTAAAATTGTCTTCGAAATGTCAAAAGTGCTTGAAAATACTCTTGTTCTTTTTTCATTGGTTTTTATTAGTACCAAACGTTGTGACACTTTAAGGAAAGCACAATTATCTGTGAAATATGTGATTGTTTAAAGTTCTTTAATTCCTTTTGGTTTTGTAATTGAGTTATAGGGGAGACAATTGGTTGTGTCAAGGGAATATAGATAGACTTAAAGCTTTAATGTAGGTTATGGTATATAACAGCTCGTAATACTTATAATAAGCAACATAGGAGCAATCTAGAATACATTGATTTTAACTTTTTTATGGTCATTTCAAACAAATTGCTGTTAATTGATTAACATTGAAAGGGAAATACTGCAGGATTGTTTATGGGTTTTCTTGATCTCAGAGGCAGATTTAGGGGGGGGCAGGGGGCCCGAGCCCCCTCTTTTTGGGAATAAAATTGGTTGCTTATATAGGGAATCGCTGAAGCATGGCTGGAGCGGGCCCCCTCTTAGGTCAGTCAGTGGGCTCCCACTTTTAAAATTCCTCGATCCGCCACTGGATCTTACGTTATGACCAATATACACTATATATATATCCCTCATACACATATATAATAGAGCACAATATGAGGGTGGATTATTACACTTTAGGATTTGGTTATCCTCTTTAGTGTCCTTTTTGCTTCTTTTTCAGCATGCTTTGAACTTGCCTACTTGTTATCATAAGAGTTTTAATGTTTTTATTTATATGTATCCTCCACAGGGAATTAAGGAGCAGTAAATGGTACCCTCAATATCCATCCCCTACATGTGCCTCCCAAAGTTTGTTCGCTTTCTCTAACTTTAGTTGCCTCAACCAAATGTCATGATACTCACACACAATGCTACATTATGTGTAAGCAGGAACATCATCTGTGTCCCTCGGATGATGTACAGTCTTTTTTTAAGCAATTATGACCATGTTATTCAACAGTCGAACAAGGATGCATTATTTTATTTGCAGATGCAAAATGTAAACCAAAGCAGGATAATGTACTCCTGCAGATAAAAGGATGCACTTTCAAAATGTCTTAACACAGAAATAAAACATATATGATCTTTATCCATGTTTTATTGCATGTTATTCAGTACTTTGAATATGATACTAAATGATAGATTAATCAGTTGAGGAAGTCAATACTGTAAAGTTATCCTATAATGCATGAAATGCATTAGATAAGTATCATCAGGAGTGTAATAATTATAGTCTCAGGAGAATTAGTATGGTCTGAGTCTATAGACTATTGTCACTACCATTATGTCACAGCTGAGCCAAAGTATTATGTATGGTTTGAGTCTGAAGACTATTGTCACTACCATTATGTCACAGTCAAACATACTCTACAGCTTAAATCCATATTGTTGTCTTATATATGTTCATTCGGAATAGGCTAATATTTTGTTCTTCACAAAGTTCTGACTGCCACAATTAATACTTGTGTTTGGCATATTGTCACCCTTGCACATAGCTAGAATTGTTGTACACTTTAAGCAATTGTTGTCCTTGACCTTCACACAACGAAAGCTTTAATTTATAAATTTGATTACCCATATTTAGTAAGATACATTGTGGTTGTGACATGCAGACTTTCAATATTGTTCAGTCACATTCATTTAATATTATACCTTCAGATTCATTTGACATATACCTAAAAAATACAAAAATATTTTTGAAAAACAGATAACTATTTAACCTAATAGAAGCAATAGGACATCAGTACTTTAGTTGATGCTACATTTAAGTGTGATGCATCTTGGGAATTGACATTTATAGACATTGGTTTAGTATTCTCGAGTGGGTATAAATCAATGAATGAAGGACAAGTACAATTGACAGAACTTTTATGAAGTTTCCAATGTTCCTTTAAAATGCGTAGAATTCTATTGAACTTGATCTTCCAGGAATAATATTATACAGTATAAAAGAAAAGAAAAGGAATATAATATTTGTACAGAAATAGACCAGATTTATAATTTTTGATTTTTGTAATTACTCAAGCATTAAACAAACATAATTCCTTATTAAAAGTTCTGATTAAACAGTTAACTAATATTTGCACATTGTTAACATTGCACTTTTAAATGTTGTTATTGGGTACTTTAACAGCAGACACATTTCAGAGATATGTTCTTTTGGGAGATTTTATTGAGTGTCAGTGTAAGCCACCATTTTGATTGGATCCCTCTCAGCTTTGCTAGTTGGTTTCATCAGTCAATTTATTTTTATTTTCACTAATACTATTGACCTTTGAAAGTTCTTAACCATATTATTTCAAATAAACAAAAACATACGCGCTTACTCTTAATATGTATTTGCCAATTTGGTGAACGATCAGGTTAGTTGGGTATCTATCTACATACAATTGTTGTTCATTCCATGACTTTTTTTTCACTCCCAATTATTTGTCTGTTTTTATCTATCAATTCTAATTCTTTTCACTCCAAATTATTTGCCTGTTTTTACCTTACAATTCTCACCCTTTTCGCTCCCAATTAGTTACCTGTTTTTACCTAGCATTGTAATTCCCATTATTTTCAACCTACGATAGTAGAGGGGCATTATGTTTCTGGTCTGTGCGTCCATTCTTTTGCCGTCCAAACTTTTTGGAAAAAGAACCTCTATTTGATCAATCCGTATCGGTCAGTGTAAAATATTTGTCATAAAGGGCCAACCTGTTGTAAATCACGATATATTCCAGCCCCCATGAATTATTTCTTATTTTTCTTGCATACTAAATGAGGCACTCAACAAGATTGCATGTGTTTTTATTCTATATTAAAAAACTCAGATTATTGCAATCTGATCTTGAAAGTGAACATGAAAAACAGAATCTTTTGAAATCTTACACTCAATGAAACAAAACCTGAAGCAACAAAATCCTATAAAAATCAAACATGAAATCTAAGCTATTAAAATTTTCACATTTCCAATCAGAATTTGCATTGATTTTTCAGGTAAAAGTTGTGTTGAATGTTTGATGATGTGATAAACATTATCCTCGAGGAAAACATATCTCATTAATAATGTACTACCCGAGTACAATGATTCATTGGCTGATTGCTTCCTTCCGTAATTCTGTGTTGTATCGTGTGAGCCAAGCTTTGATGCTACTTAACCTTCATTTACAATGACTAAATGTGTTTGTTATTGCCTGTTCAACATGTTTCAAAGTGAGGCCAAAGATACTAAAGGGATATTTAAAATCGTAACTCGAAAAACAAACCAGCCATGCCATGACAGTGAGTGTGTAAGAACTGAGAGTGTAACGGTTGCTATCCTTTGGTCATTTGGTCTTGGATGTGGAGTTGTCTCATTGTCAATCATATCACATCTTTTTTTATTTCCATATTAACAGCTAGTTCTGTACAAGTCTGAACCATAAGCTTAGAAAATTTCAGACTTACTGATGCTACATGCAGATTTACTGAGCATTTGTTCAAAACCAATTATTGAAACTCCTTCAGGCCTTTTTTGGTGTAAACACTAAACATTTTTTTTTATATCTCATTAAATGGGCTAGCTAGTGATTCCCTGCTTATTTTTTTTAAAATAATAAATTTAGAAAAAATTAAAAGTAGCAGCAAAGTGGCTTTCTAGTGATGTTGACTAATCATAAAATTGAGAATGGAAATGGGGAATATGTCAAAAGATACAACAACCCGACCAAAGAGCAGACAACAGCCAAAGGCCACCAATGAGTCTGTAACACAGCGAGAAAATCCTGTACCTGGTGGTGACCCTTAGCTGGTCCCCAAATAAAATTGTGTACCGGTACTAGTTCAGTGAAAATGAACATGCACCAAAAATAATCATGTTTATATAAAAATGAAAATATCTGGTATGATTGCCAACAAGACAATTCTCCACCACCATAGAAATGAGATAGAAGTGAATGACTATATAGGTCACTACATAGACATCAGCAATACCCAAAACTGTTTTTACAGTATATATAATTGGATCATATTTCAAATTTTATGAAGTTTGCATTCATTTAGAACTGTATCTGAATATAAAAAAAAGGTACAGAGCATTCTTGCTTTCAAAGATTATATACTATCAATTAAAAATTAAGTAGAATTAAACACTAATATAATACCTAGTGTATAGGTATGAGGCAGATTTAACAAGTATCAATTTATCAGTCATAAGCCTTGGTCTAGGCAAATCAAATTGTAGGGATTCTGTGAAAGATGAAGATAATGTGATTATCCAGGGACTTAAAGATAACACCAGGAATCAATGATGGAATGAAGAGGGCATTTGTACTTGGGAGAAATGACTCAACATTCTGAAGCAGGTTAAAATAAAAGTCAGAACACAGAAAGGAATTCTAAGTTGCGGATTTCATAAAATAATAAACATACATTTTGTCTGATTAAAAATATCATAAAATATAGACCCATTTCAATTATCCGACTTTTTAATGTAGAAGAAAATGGTAATCTGTGCTTTTTGTGGTTTCTAAAAGCAAAACAGACATAAAATATCATTATATCACTATCAAATGTTCAGTTAATGCTTGCATTAAAACTTGGAATTCTCTTTGTGGAAATTTTGTTTCCAATAATATTTTGAAAAATATTGGAAGATGATTTATTAAAATGTAATCAATGCTGTGCTTGTTTACAACATCCAATTTTAACATATTAAGACATCATTTCACCACACATTTTCAGACATTATTTCACCTCATGTTTGGACATAATTTCACCACCTGTTTAGTTAAATGTCATTTAGCCATCTAGTTAGATACATGTCATTTCACAACTTGTTTTGAAACATGCCATTTCACCACCTGTGTAAAAACATGTCATTTTATCACCTGTTTAAAAGAAACATGTCATTTCACCACCTGTTTAGATACAAGCTATTTTACCACCTGTTTAGATACATGTCATTTCACCACCTGTGTAGAAACATGTCATTTCATCACCTGTGTAGAAACATGTCATTTCATCACCTGTTAAGAAACATGTCATTTCATCACCTGTTTAGATACATGTCATTTCACCACCTGTTTAGATACATGTCATTTCACCACCTGTTTAGAATCATGGCATTTCACCATCTGTTTAGATACATGTCATTTCACCACCTGTTTAGATACATGTCATTTCACCACCTGTTTAGATACAAGCCATTTCACCACCTGTTTAGAATCATGCCATTTCACCACCTGTTTAGAATCATGGCATTTCACCACCTGTTTAGATACATGTCATTTCACCCCCTGTTTAGAATAATATCATTTCACCCCCTGTTTAGAATAATATCATTTCACCACCTGTTTAGAAACATGTCATTTCACCACTTGTTTAGATACAAGCCATTTCATCACTTGTTTAGAAGAAACATATCATTTCACCACCTGTTTAGATACATGTCATTTCACCACCTGTTTAGAAGAAACAAATCATTTCACCACCTGTTTAGATACATGTCATTTCACCATCTGTTTATATACAAGCCATTTCACCACCTGTTTAGAAGAAACATATCCTTTCACCACCTGTTTAGAAACATATCATTTCACCACCTGTTTATAGAAACAAGCCATTTCACCACCTGTTTAGAAGAAACATATCATTTCACCACCTGTTTAGAAACATATCATTTCACCACCTGTTTATAGAAACAAGCCATTTCACCACCTGTTTAGAAGAAACATATCATTTCACCACCTGTTTAGAAACAAGCCATTTCACCACCTGTTTAGAAGAAACAAATCATTTCACCACCTGTTTAGATACATGTCATTTCACCATCTGTTTATATACAAGCCATTTCACCACCTGTTTAGAAGAAACATATCCTTTCACCACCTGTTTAGAAACATATCATTTCACCACCTGTTTAGAAGAAACATATCATTTCACCACCTGTTTAGAAACATATCATTTCACCACCTGTTTAGAAACATATCATTTCACCACCTGTTTAGAAGAAACATATCATTTCACCACCTGTTTAGAAACATGTCATTCCACCACCTGTTTATAGAAACAAGCCATTTCACCACCTGTTTAGAAGAAACATATCATTTCACCACCTGTTTAGATACATGTCATTTCACCACCTGTTTAGAAGAAACATATCATGTCACCACCTGTTTAGAAACATATCATTTCACCACCTGTTTAGAGACATGTCATTTCACCCCCTGTTTAGAAACATATCATTTCACCACCTGTTTAGAAGAAACATATCATTTCACCACCTGTTTAGAAACATATCATTTCACCACCTGTTTAGAAGAAACATATCATTTCACCACCTGTTAAGATGAAACATTAAACATATCATTTCATCACCTGTTTAGAATAATATCATTTCACCACCTGTTTAGAAGAAACATATCATTTCACCATCTGTTTAGATATATGTCATTTCACCACCTGTTTAGAATGATATCATTTCACCACCTGTTTAGATGCAAGCCATTTCACCACCTGTTTAGAAACATGTCATTTCACCACCTGTTTAGAAACATGATATTTCACTATATGTTAAGAAACATGCCATGTCATCACCTGTTTAAAAACATGTCAGATACTTGTCTTTTCATCAAATGTTAAGATACATGTCATTCAACATATTTAAAAAAAAGAATATATAGAATTGTATCTATCAGACATCTGTCAAAGCTCTTACAATCTTCTGTAGAATTTTCATTCTTCCCCTATAGAAGTGTGTCCGTCAGGACAAGTGACACACAGATGACACCTATCACATTGTTCAGCCATTATTGTAATACAAGATAAGGAATCAGGATAGCAGACTGTTTACTAATATCAATATTTAATACTTTTCCCCTGAAGGTATCCAGATTTCTCTCATTATATTGATTCTATGTATCATAGCAGATCTAAGCATTCAGTTGTTATTGTATCAGACAGCAGGTTTTATGGCTGACTGATTTTTTCACAGATTTGATAATTTCAAAAATCTGTTATTCTCTGTTGGCTAATTTATTTGAACATATTTCCAATAGTCTTAGTCTGTCAAATTATGTAATTGAAAGCAATTATTTGAAGGCACTGACAAGTTACTGCTTAATAGAAGTTGGTTTGTAAATCATCAAAGGAAATTTGAAGAAAAAAAATATTGGGATTTATATTGTTGGTATAAAGTGCTTTTTAAATTGGAATGATTAAAAATTTATAAGTGTTAAAATTTCCATTTGAGATTTTTTGATTTACTTTGTTATTCCTATACCAGGCCTGGTTTGTTCTGATTTTATTTTTGTAGATCAATATTAGAGCTGTCAGAGTAATTATTTATATAATAGATAACTTGATTTATGGTTCTAGTACCTAAAACACTAAGGAAATCTTCCATGAACAAATCTATTTCATCATTTTATGGCAAAACTCGTTCAATAGGTAATTGTTCTGGTCTTTACTGTTAGGAATATAACGAGATGTGGGATAAACATCTGAGAGACAGCATCCCAACAACTCCACAAGCTCGGAGAGACAATATAAGTATTTGTATAGCTTATAAGATTTGTCACCTTTATCAAATAATACCCCGCTTTTAACTGAAGGCCATACCATAATTATATTCTATAGTGTGAATTACAGATCCTAAAGTGTATCTTTGCTTTCAATGATCTCAAAACATCTTATTATATTTTCCCTTTTAAAAACCTAATGCACTATCATCTAGTTTTGTTGGGTCACCATAAAATTGAGGTATTTCATATTTATATACACCTTGAAATTGATTTGATTTGATTTTTTTGTGTTTTAATGCAACTTTTAAGCACTGCATTTAGGCTATTTCGTAGCGGCCTTTTTTTATTGGTGAAGGAAGTGGAAGTGCCCAGAGAAAACCACAACTTTCTGTAGGACAACTGACAATCCTAGTCAATTAAGATTAGAGTCGAGTGCACCCGCATGAGCGGGGTTCGAACTCACAAACGCAGTGTTGACTGCCAAGAAATTGAAGAATAATATTGCTTGATTAAACACTTGATATTTGAGAAATTAAGTTTATAGGAGGTCATCAGTATCAATATACTTTGAGTATTAGTAATTAACCAATGTCTATAAAGTAGTCATACATTGCTACTCTCATTATTAAGATGTCATGTGTCAGATCATAAATCTGACAGTTAGTATTGTGAAAGAAAGCCGATCAGAAAAAAGTGAATGAGAATATACATTTCATCATCAAATGGACTGAAAATAGCAGCAGTTTTTGTAATGGATCCGGTAGCAGAAAAGCACCCAGATAATGACAAATGATTACTTCTATTCTCCTACCCAATATCACTTTCACACGTGATCCTATGAGAGTTTGAGACGAACGTTTCCTATCTAAAGGTGTTGTTTGATCAATACCGTACTAAGTTTATGTTGAAACAAAGACGTTTAATACGTTCAAATCACATCATTTTATTGCTATATTTATTGCTATATTTATTGGTATTTTTTCTATGTAGGGATAATGTAAATGGTCTGTTTACTAATCGTTTGTAGAAGTTTATTATCAAACAGTTTGACTCTGGACCTAGAGGCAAACTATATATATATAAGTTAGAACTCATTAATATAGTACAATCAAAGGTTCATTTGTTTACTCAAAAGTTACAATGGAATTAATTTTGTGTTTTGTGTTGTTTTATTGGAAATATTGAGCAATCATCAATCGTGATTGATTGTTGTTTGAAAAAATAAAACTATGGGATGTTAGTAAACTAAATTGATTAGTATGTGCAGTTATTAGTTTAGCTATTAGTGTAGGACTATCTATTTTTGTAATGTCCACTTGGTGCCTACAAACAGCCAGGTAAGATCTAGTAGATTTAATTTTATCTTATATTATAGGTAAATGTTTGATGCTTTTAATTTGATACAGATTAATCTGAGTCAGGCGCTTATAGTATAAGATTGGTTCTCATTATATTATGACTGATTATGAGTGAGTGAGAGTTCTTTTTACAATTCTGTAAAAATTATTGTTTAATTTAGGAGTTTTGAGGAATTTCAGAAAAAAAGCCACTATAATTAATATAAGAAACACAAATTCATAAATTTTCTTCTTTTTTTTTCTGATAAGTGATTTCATAATATACAATTAACTTTTCTGGTCAAATAATTGTTCAAGTGTATAAAAAGTATTATAGATAATTACTATTGAATGGCACATAGAAAAATAGCCTAACACTGATAAAGAAATCAATGTATGAAACACTGTATGATTTTTATGCCACCCAGGATTATAGTACATTGTGTATTTAGTATAATACTTTATCAGCTTGTGGTTGCAATTCTTATTCTCTAAGCTTTAAGATATATTGGGTTGTTGAATTGAATAAATGCATGATACTACTGTTGACATGATAGAGGAATCTGTAGTCTCACTTTCAGGACACAGTTTAATTGTAATAAATTTTAAATCAGGTTCAATTAATTTGCTTTTAAAGTTTTCCACAAAACTTCATTTTCATAATATTAATTTACTGTGAGCCAAAATTTTCATTTTTACATGCAGCCATTAAATTTTTGATTATTATGCAACATATTTGTATGATTTGATGTTGTTTTTTCTTAGTTTTAATTAGAATTGAGATAATAATATTGTATTTTAAGCTCCTGGTGAACGGCATCTATCAGTGATTTGATGGTCGAGAATTAAGTTTACTGGCAATGCGCAATGCGTTAGCAGAGCCAGTAAACATGTATTTGCAACCATTAAATCATCAATTGATGCCGTCGGGACTTAAAATACAGTTATCTCTTTAGTCTATATATATATAAGGTATAAAAGACTTTTAAATTCATGCATATCCCGTAGAATTTTCCTTGGTCTTTTTCTTGAAAATGCACCACTTTGCTGTATTTTAACAATTTCTATATAAGCTTGCCAGTTTATTTTATTTTAGACAACCTTGTCCTTTGACCTTTTGCCTTCTATTGTCCATACATATCCTTAATTTAAACTCATTAGTAGACGCGGATCCAAGGGGGGTTCTGGGGGTTGGACACCCCCCTTTTTTTGGGCCGATCAATGCATTTGAATGGGGACATGTAGTTGGAACCCCCACTTTGTCCTGGGTTAGGAACCCCCCTTTTTAAAATGGCGTGATCCGCCCCTGATTAGGCTTATTCTGAATGTGCATGAAATACTTGCCTCTAGACATAAAGCAGACAAAAATCATCAATCTATATATTATATTCTGCAGAAAAAGAAAAAGAAAATCTTTTGATTTATACAAATGTGCAATATTAAAAACACAACTTCACTTTTTCTGTTTTAATGACCTAATGTAGCAATTTACATGTGGTTCTATTGAATGGAAGTCTTAACATTAGCTATACCAATAAATGGTTAAATTGGAAATCTATGATTGAAATTTTTCCTGTTACCCATACATTAAACAGTAAGTGTCAAAGTGATAAATGATGTGTGTTTTAAAGCTACAGAACTAAATTGTTTTTGTATAATGACTGAATCTAAAATATCCAATACTATTTCATTGAGTTCAATCTGATTCAAAATACCATTATTAACAGAGTGTTTAATTTAAAGTGGGTCAGGGTCTGGGAAATAGTTAATGAAAACAAGAAGTTTATTTCTCTATTAGTTTTATATGGATTGACACAATAATTGAATGGATAACCGAGTACTCTTTAAGTCTTATTCTCAGAAATTCTTGTGTCAGAGACAAACAAATTTCTAACATCATGCCTTCAATTTGGCTCACACTGAACATCAATCTATAAAGGGCCTAAAAAATGACTCATTGTTGAAGGCTGTACAATCACCTAGTTGTTAATTTTTATATCATTTGGTCTCTTGTGAAGATCGAGTTTTCTCTAAAATTGGCAATCAGTCCACATCTTTTTGTTTAATTTCATTCTAAGGGTGGTAAAGCTTTGCTTGTACTGAAAAACTTCAAATAAGACATAATTTCACGTTGAGCGTGAAATAATTTCTGTCATGAACATTCAGGGAAAAAAAAAGACTTTGATGTGAACTTTTTGCGCTGAGTCATTCACTGTCTTTTTGTATAAAAAAAACTCTATTTTACCTGATGTTCCCAATTTAGTATACATATTTTAGAGGGGGTAGGAGGGGTCCTGATCCCGAAATCCCGGACTTAAAAACACCAGATCCCAAAATCCCTATATAGCTAGGTTAAAAACACAATATCCCGAGGTCCCGAATTCGAAAAAAGAATTCCCAGATCTGGAAAGGTTCAATCCTGAAATCCCGAGCTTAAAAACACTGAGCCCAGGGTCCTGATAAATGTCCTATCCCCCCTCATATTTGTGATGTAATTTGTTACTTTTAAAAAAATATTTCTTGGCGATCCCTGCCAAGTGCATTAATTTCGTTTGAAAAAGTCCAAGCAAGAGTAAATACCCATTTGAAAATCACAAAGTACTAAAATTAAATAAACAGAACACATTGAACGATGCACCTGCCTTAAACTGAAAGTCAAATAAAAAAGTAAAAACATGTTGAACATTAAATAAAAATGGTGATCATGTTGCACGAAAATAACCCTTTACCACCCTCATTACTTAATTGTCATCAATTTGAATTTATAATTTATGATATTTGGAAATGCGTGCTTAGACATTACATTATATTTAGTTCAGTTTGCTGGTCTGAGTGAGTGTCGGGTTTCTTTCTCAAGGACTTGCATTACATACCAATAGCTTTGTCAATACACAGTAGAACCTAATCCATTCATTTCTAAAGTAGTCTTAATATGTCTGAATTGGTTAGATTTGATTGTGGTTTTACAGTTAATAGTATTGGTATATCTGGTTACTATATGTAATTGTATTGTGTCATTTGTATGGTGTAATTGTCACTCTTTATTCCAATCTCATTTTATAGATCATACACTCTTATGCTCTTATGTAACATTAGCTAAAAACAAGAAAATGCTGATCTTAAAGGCAAATTTAATCCAGCAGACAAACTGAACAATTATTAGGCATCAAATTCATGACAACTTTTGTATACTGTAAATTAAGATATTATTCCATGCATATATTAATTAAATTTTGACATGGCAGACCAAAATGTTAGAATAATTATTGTAACTATAGGGAAAGCTGCAAACAAATATATCAGTCATATTTCAAATATTGTTATACATGTACCAATTAAAACACCCAGGCACATAATTTTCCATAGTAAAAAGCTCCCAATAATTTTCAGTATTCAAGATTTGCATGTTTCTTTTAAAGCTTTTCCAGAATTGTGCCCCTCTGAGGTCTAGCAATATCCAAAAAAAAAGAAGATGTAGTATGATATCCAATGAGACAACTGTCCACAAGAGACCAAAATGACACAGAAATTTACAATTATAGGTCACCGTACAGTCTTCAACAATGAGCAAAGCCAATACCGCATAGTCAGCTATAAAAGGCCCAAAAAGATAATGTAAAACAACTTAAACAAGAAAACTAATGGCCTTATTTATGTAAAAAAAAATGAATAAAAACAAATATGTAGCATCGTGCATTAAAACAAACGACAGCCACTGAATTACAGGCTCCTGACTTGGGACAGGCACATACATACGTAATGTGGCGGGGTTAACATGTAAGTATGATCCCAACCCTCCATTAAACTGGGACAGTTATAACAGTACATTTCATAAGAATGAATTATAAAAACCAATTGGAAATGCTCAACTCAACAGATGGACAAAATTACAAGTGGAGTTAAATATTTTGACATTAGACTGAGTGAGTACATTAGATCTTTGAGCTACTTTGAAGAATTCCTAAGATGATTAATTTTGTCACAACTTTTCTTATATAATAACAGTGGGGAATACTTTAGTGATAACAATTATCACCCCTGCAAATGGAACTTGTAATGGTCAGCATGTTTTCCCAAAGGATTATATTGTTCAATTATTAGTTGCAAGAAAATGTTCTGGTAAATACACTAAAAACAAATTACAATATAAACAGAATTGCCATAAAAGGATTTCATTTTCCTCTATAGAAAAGTAACATATGGACTTTGAGTTTTGTTGGTAATTTAAAGGTTTGAATGTAGCTGCACTTTCCATTTCCATGCATGTACTAGGATTTTTTTAAGCACAGGCAGACCAGTAAGTCATCTAATGCACTTTACATATATAGTTATCAAAAGTACCAGGATTATAATTTAGTACACCAGACACGCGTTTTGTCTACATAAGACTCATTAGTGACGCTCAAATCGAATTTTTATAAAGCCAAACAAGTACAAAGTTGAAGAGCATTGAGGATCCAAAATTCCAAAAAGTTGGGCCAAATGTATACTTGTATATGGATTTTTTTCAAGAGAATAAAATAGTTTTAGTATATATGTGCTTAAAAAGCATTTCATAGGGGGGGATCCAGCCATTTTTAAAAGGGGGGTTCCTAACCAATAATGAAAAAAGAAGGTTCCAATTATATGTCCCCATTCAAATGCATTGTTCATAAAAAAAAAGCTGGGGTTCCAACTCTTAGAACTTTTAAATTTGAAGGCAGTGTTTGAGATTTTGAAACTAATAAGGCCTGAGTCAGACAAGATTAGCATGTATCAACAGCAGTAACAAAATAGTGTAGTTATATCAGTATAAAAGTGCAAAGGAAGTTTTGCTCTGAGCTTCTTTGACAGTCGAAGCTGTCAAAGCAAAAATCAAAAAAGTTTATTTGGATCAGATAGTGAGATACAGTAATTTCTGGTAAATGAACTTATTTCTACTGGAATCAATGTGAGTCACCTGAGACAATAATTAGTCACAAGTTTTGTATATGCACTTGCCCTTTTTTTTCTATGAAAGTACATTGTTACAGCAATAGATCTGGGACAATCATCAGTTATGGTATTGAGGTTATTAGATTACTATAGATATTTATCTGTATATAATGAGATTTACACAGTATTGTAATGGATTACTCTTGTAAAAGTCAGATCATTCACTGATTCAACATTCAGAAAAAAATGTTGATTGTCCTTGAGATTTGACACAATGGATTGACACTTTGGAATGACTTATCCATTATTGTGTTTTTATTTTTGTAAAGTGGTCAATTTGTCTATCATTCCATCAATTTAAAGTTCACTGTTAGTATAAATGCACTATAGAAATGAAACTAAAAACCATTACATAAACATTTGAGCAGGACAGGATGTTTGTGTCCTTTCCCTTCTACATTATTATAGTCCCAATGTAGTTTAAAGTTGACTGTCAAGCACCTGCTTTATATTACAATTGTAATTTGTACTCTGATATTGATCTAGTCTAATAACTATAGCCATTGACTCTAGGTAGAATAAGGTTGCTGATCTATTGTAGGTTCATCATTATACTGGGTGCACTTGCATCCTGCAACCTTTGTGGTCTTGTGGTAGTTTGTTTTAAGTTTGTGTGTCTGTAGAAGCCACATTCAATAAGGCAAATCATTTGATTTGGTATTTATACTGCCTCTGAACTCAAGACTATTAGGAGTAAGATTAAAGACTGGGTAAATCAGAATTAGGATGATGAGTAATGTGTCTTTGAGTCAGATGACATGACTTTTTGTTGTGTGAGATGAGATGCCTTATTGTTGTGTGATGTGAAATTTCTTTAGTTTGCTGTGTGAGGTGATTATAAATATCTTTGTGCTTTTGCTCTGTGTTGTGACATGTCTTCATGCAATGTATGGTGACATGTTTTCATGACGTTTGAGATGACATGTTCACTCACAGTTATGCTGCATGAGATGACATGTCTTCATATTGTGTGAGGTGACATGTCGTAATGCTTTATATAAGGTGACATGTTGTTATGCTGTGTGGGATGGCATGTCTTCGTATTGTGTGAGGTGACATGTCTTAATGCTTTATATAAGGTGACATGTTGTCATGCTGTTTGATCTGACATGTTTTATGCCCTGTTAGGTGACATGTTTTTATGCTGATTGATAAACGAATTAAAGGCTGATTAAAAATTACTTGAAAAATGTTAAAGTTAAACATGTATACCTTGTGCAGATCGAGTAATAGCAGACATGTCCAGCTTACATGACAAATTTAGCAGACATTTAACCTTTGTGACAATTTAGCAGACATGTCCATCTTACATGAAAACTAATGCAGACATGTCCAGTTCATGACAATTTTAGAAATGATGAGTCAGTCATCAAAGATAGCAGTAATAATATCCCAGTTGTAATTAGTTTTTGTTTAGGATCAATGAGACCAGGGGAGGTTTTATTGAGCTATAATATCAAAGTATATAATTGATTGAGAGGATTTATTATTACCTGATCTATAGATTAAGTCCTAACAATGTTATGTCTGCAGTATAAGGTTAATTACAGGATCTTCACCTGTATCAACAGGGGAGACTACTCCATGTCTGTCCATTATTGTGTTATGTCAGATCCAGGGTACTTTTATTTACACCTGTATCCCCAGGGGAGACAACTCTATATCTGTCCATAATTGTGTTATGTCAGATCAAGGGTACTTTTATTTACACCTGTATCCCCAGGGGAGACTACAACATGTCTGTCCATTATTGTGTTATGTCAGATCCAGGGTACTTTTATTTACACCTGTATCCCCAGGGGAGACTACAACATGTCTGTCCATTATTGTGTTATGTCAGATCCAGGGTACTTTTATTTACACCTGTATCCCCAGGGGAGACAACTACATGTCTGTCCATTATTGTGTTATGTCAGATCCAGGGTACTTTTATGTACACCTGTATCCACAGGGGAGACAACTACATGTCTGTCCATTATTGTGTTATGTTAGATCCAGGGTACTTTATTTACACCTGTATAACCAGGGGAGACAACTACATGTCTGTCCATTATTGTGTTATGTCAGATCAAGGGTACTTTTATTTACAACTGTATCCCCAGGGGAGACAACTACATGTCTGTCCATTATTGTGTTATGTTAGATCCAGGGTACTTTTATGTTTACCTGTATCCACAGGGGAGACAACTACATGTATGTCCATTATTGTGTTATGTTAGATCCAGGGTACTTTATTTACACCTGTATAACCAGGGGAGACAACTACATGTCTGTCCATTATTGTGTTATGTCAGATCCAGGGTACTTTTATGTACACCTGTATCCACAGGGGAGACTACTCCATGTCTGTCCATTATTGTGTTATGTCAGATCCAGGGTACTTTTATTTACACCTGTATTCCCAGGGGAGACAACTACATGTCTGTCCATTATTGTGTTATGTCAGATCCAGGGTACTTTTATGTACACCTGTATCCACAGGGGAGACAACTACATGTATGTCCATTATTGTGTTATGTCTTATCCAGGGTACTTTTATTTACACTTGTATCCCCAGGGGAGACTACTCCATGTCTGTCCATTATTGTGTTATGTCAGATCCAGGGTACTTTTATTTACACATGTATAACCAGGGGAGACTATGTATACTCCATGTCTGTCCATTATTGTGTTATGTCAGATCCAGGGTACTTTTATCTACACCTGTATAACCAGGGGAGACTACTCCATGTCTGTCCATTATTGTGTTATGTCAGATCCAGGGTACTTTTATTTACACCTGCATAACCAGGGGAGACAACTACATGTATGTCCATTATTGTGTTATGTCAGATCCAGGGTACTTTTATTTACACCTGTATCCCCAGGGGAGACTACTCCATGTCTGTCCATTTTTGTGTTATTTCAGATCCAGGATACTTTTATTTACATCTGTATCTCCAGGGGAGACAACTACATGTCTGTCCATTATTGTGTTATGTCAGCTCCAGGGTACTTTTATTAACATCTATATCCACAGGGGAGACAACTGAATGTCTATCCATTATTGTGTTATGTTAGATCCAGGGTACTTTGGGAAACTTGATATGCCAACTACATTATTCATATAGAAATGTATACAGCCTATTAAGATTTTTGGAACTCATTATTTGAAATTTACACCCCCTTCCTGTTGGCAAATAAGGCATTTAATGTTACCATTGATGTCATTCTGTCTGTCTGTTTGTCCAAGAAGTATTTTCACATATGAGCAAGCTTCAGTTCGGGTATTCATGTTCTCAGACACATTCCTCTTTTCTTCTTACCAGCTTGTCATTGTGTAACTTACGCCTTGATGTCCTGTACTGTAAATTGTCTTCTTAAATACACTGCCACCCTGTTCTGTATATTACTTACTGATATTGTTGACTCTTCTGGAGACAAACTGTAACAGGATATAATTTTGTTCTACTGCAGTAATTTAGCATTTACATCAACCATTCAGTAATACTTTCAAATTATTTTTTATAATTCATCTTCATAGTATAAATATGTTGAATGTACTTACTAGCTAAGTATATATAGAGATACACTGACGAAGTTTGTTAGACAATTAAATGATATTAACTTGAAATGATATGTATTTTCTCATTCTACAGTACATTATTATTGTAATCCAACCTAGAAACAATCAATTGTCTTGAAGCATGTTCCCAGTTGACATATTAAATTCATATTGTATTATCACTTCCTGGTTTATGGTAAAATAAAAAAAAATTATAAAGGCTTTTAGATGAGACTTCAAAGAATTGCATTTTAGGTTTTATTTGATATTTAAGTTCTTTGGTGATTTGTTTGTTTTAGTCCTCTTTTGGGAACGTCAATAGGACCTGAGGTTTATATGTATGCTTTGTCTGTCCTTCCAACATTCTGTCTTTTGTAATGAAAACTATGAGATAAAAGCTTATGATATCTTTTTTTTTTTATTGTTTAAAGAAATTTAAGTGTTTGAAAACATTTACACTATAAAAAAAAACAAGAATTTCAGAATTTTGATTCTTTTTTAAAGCCATTATGCAATGTTGAGCTAGCACTATGACCTTTAATTAAAGTTTGATGGGTGATAGCTGTCAACTTAACCCTATCTATTCTAACTTTCCTTTCAGAGTGTTGATTAATCAAAGCCAATGAACGTTAAATTCAATGGAATCACATAAATCCTTGTTGAATAACATCAATTTTATTTTATTGAAATACTCCTAGTAAAAAATGTGTTTTAGAACACTGAATTGTTGTGGTTCAGATAATGACAAGACATAGAATAGCTGAGTGATGTGACTTGATTATATAGTATCCTATAATCCTCAAACATGGTTAATAGAAATTAAAGTTTTCTTTTCATTGACTTAAGCTTTAATTTAATTATAGTCAAATATTGATAGAACTAGGTTGCCTGATTGATTCTCTCCCATTGATTTCTCCTAAGACTTGATATGTTGTTGTTTCTAGGTAAAATCAATGTTTACCTAAGGACTGACACTCTGTTTTTGATATGCAACAAGTAAATGTTAAAGCTTTTAAAGAAATCGGGATGTAAAGAAAATAAAGTTTTAAGAAATAAAAAGATTTGATTGCCAAAGATTATAACAACTCTACACCTGAGATTAAAAGTTAACAACTTCAGGTCTCAGTATGGCCTTTAACAATGAGCAAAATACATACCACATAGTAAGCATATTTGATGTAATGTGCATAATTAACTGAGATTTTAAAGTGTACTTAAAGATACTTTAGAATATAGCATACTATATTTGGAAAAATGTTTTTGCTCTAAAACCCATTTACCTAAATATTTTAATTAAGACATGACAGAAGAGAAAGTTTTATAGTTAGTGTGATTACATTTTTACGTTTACCTTGAAGATCTATAAAAGCCAATCAGTATTAACTTATAACTCTGATGGAGTATGATAAAGTCTTGTTTTAGATCTTAGATAGAGATCAGATGGAAACATGTTAGCTGATATAATGGACTGGTGTCTAGATGGGCTTCCAATTTGGACCAGAATGATCATATTAATTGTTTGTAAAACATTAGGTGGGACAGTGACAATGAAATTAGCTCCTTTTTGTAGGACCACCAACAACTTTTGCATGCAGTTAAATTTTAGAGATATTAAAAGAGGAAAACATTTCACCAGCATGAATGCTCCTCACCTTATAATTCTTTATCTAAATACTGAGTTATAATCTATATATTATAAGTTAAATGATATTAAGTAAATACCATTTTGATTTACTCTTTTCACATCAATAAGTCTTGATGTAGCATGTTATCCTGGAATTTTTAGATTTTTGTGGGTTTCATCACAATTATATATTTTCTTTCCAATTGTTGATAGCTTTTGGTCGCACTTGGCTTGATCATTGAACAGTACTTGACCTTGATGTAATAATGAACAATTCATATGTGTCTATATGGAAGATGTTTTGATACATGAGTTTTACTGTTATTATAAATGTGTCTTATAATTACCACATTTCCATGGAAATATGACATTGTTTACAGTAATGCATTACTCAAGGGATGACTTTAAACAGTATTTATGGTCTATACAACTTTTCTCTTATTGAACAACATGCAATTTTGTTTTAGTATATACTTTATATGGTGATATAATTAGTCTCCAGGTAATACTTAAATGCTATATATAGAGGTGACATTCTTATTCACTGCAATTTTTTGTAAGACAAGCAAAAATGTTTGAAGAAAAAAAATCTTTAGAATTGGTTTTCAGTAATTTTGTAATAATGATATAACAATTCACCATCACAAACCAAATGACCATTTAGAAGTACATGACTATAGACCACTGTACAGCTGCTATAGCAATCAACACTCAGCAAGACCATTTGAATTATAAAACTGTTGATGCTCCTGCTATAACAGAGGAGGCATAAAGTGTTACCCTTGTCCATCTGTCCATAATGCCTACGTTCCCTATATTGGTGTCAGTTCTCTAACTTTCGATTGCCCCAACCACATATTCCTTTTACTGTTCATGAGTTGTGTCCCTTTTTAAACATAAAAATTGCTGAATTTTTATTCTATTCTGACCTGTTTTGACCTTAGTTTCCCTCAAACAATTGTTATAAAACTTATTCACAATGCTTAAGTTACCACAGAACACAGATTAGGATTGAAATAAGGTGGCATCACTTTTAGCATTCATGAGTTTTGCCCTGTTATAAACATAGCTATTGTACTTAGCGGTTGGAATGATTACAATACAAATGTATTATTTAATTTAGCCCTATAACTTTGATGGTTGCTGTTGTTGTAAATTGATTTTTAACTCGTTACCAGCTAATTTGTTGGGTTATTTTATTTGTAAAGAACATTAGATGGCATGACAGATACAATAGAAATATTTTAATCAGTTTTTCGCTGTTGGCTTTTCACTGATTTTCCGCTGTATTATTTGATGGTTTATTATACCATACAGAATCCTTGTCTTCCCTGAGGTTAATACACTGATATTGATATGTCATATAATTCAATAAAACCTGAACCAATAATACAGTATATAAGATATAATCAGTTTCTGATTTGTCATGTGTGAATAGTTCATTTTCCTTTAGACATTTTGGTCTCTTACATACCTGTAAGGCACGTCCCAATAATATTTGTATGAAATGAAGTGTAAATATATTTAATTTACATTTGATTATAAAGTCGTATCTTTCTCATTTACGTAGTTTGTAATTATTTTGTAGGTTATATATTTGATTTTATCCTGTCGTGAGGCTTATCATATCATCAATGTCAACATTTAAAAAAGTTTGACATTTTCGTAAACGGCCCAACTGTTGGCTGATCTGAAGACTTTATATTGTCAAATTAAAAGCACGATGTTTGTATGTTTGGTATGGATTTATGCAGGTTTTCGTTGTTTTAATGAGAAATTATGCAAAAATGTCAAGTTCCTGCAAATGTCCTACTAAATTTGTTGGATAATAGATAGTATAGAGCTGAGGATTATATTTGTTTGGGATATAGTGATTATAAATGTTGTCCTTTTTCTCTAGACTGTGGTCCCAAGGATCCAGGTATGTCTTATCTATATATCAGAATGCCACCAAACTAATGTTTTTATATCATTTAAAGTTAAAACAATGTAAAACTGGGATAATAACACTATTATTATAGATGCATTTAAACTTCCCTGGTCCTTCAATTTTTAATACAATTATGAATTACTGTGGATTCATTATTATTCGTGGGATACCAGTTTTGTGGCTTTCGTGGGTACCGGTGAACCACGAAATTATATGCTCAACGAATAACCAATTTTCTATAGGCTTGTATGTAGACTTCGGCAAAACCACGAAATTAAATATCCACGAATTTGCAAGTTTTCCATAATCCACGAAAATTGGTACCCACGATTGACCGTCATTAAACACAAATTTTGGATGGCAGCAGTGTTCCAGCATCATCCCTGAGTCTGAGTGACATATTTTCGGTTGCACAATATTCTCCAATTTTAAAGCTTAACTGCATAATAAAGTAAATAATGATTTAAGGCAGAATATGATTCATTCTCATCATTATATATACATAATTAATTTTTGTTGGAACCAATTTTTGTGGATTTAGAAAAATGTGCATGTTCATGGATATTTAATATTGTGGTTTTGCCACAATTATGCAATGTGTTCATCTGTTCCCACAAAATCCACGAACATTGGTATCCAAAGGAATCCACAGTTTATCCAAATTTACATTTCTTTTGAGCAGAACAAACTTTTCAATTGAAATTAGAATTTTCAAAACCTTCCTACCATGTACAGTAAAAAATGGACTTTAAATAAATTAATTTTAACAAAGTTTATACAATTAGATAATGAAAATTGAATTCTTTGGGTCTACAAGGAGTTAAGCTAGTCTATTATTTTGCATGATAATGTATTGTTTTATCAAGGGATGTTATTATTTAGTCACAAATCTTTACCAAGTAAAATTTAGGTAAATCTGATTTATTATTTATTAATGTTTGTCTCACTAGTGACAGAGACCTGAGTTATGGTTATTCAGTGGTGACAGCATTAACTAATTGTATAGAGATTATTATTTACAATGTAGACAAGCTAGACAATCCATATTTTGCATATAGGAATAAAAAGGTTATACTGAGTCTCCATTGATTGGTCACCTGTCCTTGACTCTTCGTCCAGAGTTCAGTAACTTACAAGTAAAGGTCAACAACAATTGTCATGATTAGTTTAGTTTCCATGTATGTGACCTAGCAAAACCTGTACATAAAACCTAAATATATTGATCACCATTTGGAATCTCTAAACTTTTCATTTGTCTGAGTTACAATAGATAAAAATATCATACGTTTATTTCTTAAACTGAGCCCTTCATACCATTTTACTATTACGGTAGTTAATGTGATATGACAGGCAGTCTTAGACTTTTATTGATACTTCATATGTTGTCTAAATATTACCCTGCCTTATATGCTGTCTTCTTTTTCTCTGTTAAAGATGTCAAGCTTATATAGCGTAAAAGCTGTGAAGCCTAAAAATCAACTTCAAAGGGCAATAACTCAAAAGTGGTCTTTTTGATTTTTAAAATGTCTCAAGGTATATATGGTACCACAAATTTTCAACTTCATCAAAGTTGTTGTTGACATTTAGACAATCTTTAAGCCCTTGAATGTTTGAATGTACATTGATATAGGTCTTGACTCCAGATACGTAATGTCATGTGTACTGTCATTGTAACATCTTAACCTAATTAAGTGTGGACATATGGATGTTTGTGATGTTTCATCATTAACTTTATATTGTCAGAGGAGGAATTGACTTAATGACATCCACCTGAAATACATTTCACAATTAGAACCTGCTGTGACAGGCTAGTACAGAGAGTTGAAGGTACAAATGTACTACTAGAGCACACCACCATATATAGTGCCATAAATGATTTATGAGCAAGCTGCTAATGTCAAAGTAACAACATCTATTCATTATAAGTAGTCTCAGAGATTGCTAAAGTTAATTGTCTCTGATACACAATTTCAACTATCATGTTACATCTTTGTTCCTTTTAGGTTTGATACTAAAATATTGAATTATCCATTATGCATATGTTGTGTCTGATTTTACTTCTTTTTATATTGAATATTTAAAAGATTCAGCAATCTTGTAAGGATAGAATACTTCTTATTTTTTCTTTCTCATTGATTTAAGTTCCATTGTTGGCTTTGTTTATGTGTTTTCCAACCTGACAAATATTGCTTTGTCTTTGTATTTATAAACTGGTAAGGTTGAAGTACGGCCGGGAGTGTATTTGAGTTTTCAAATGTAAAGGGAATATATCTTTTTTGACATAGACATAAAAGGAGAGGGAGTCATAATTTACATATATGGATGAAAGAAATTGTCTGATGTAACAGCCATCATGGTCAACCATATGATATTTAAGCTTGATCAACCATGTTCACTGAAAAGTGGAAAACCATAGACCATGGTTATGAGTGGTTACGGTATAATAACCATCCAACCATGGTTGCTTTTTGTACCGTACTGACTTTTTCTTTCTGAGTTATGTGTTCCAGTGATTGCCATGACATATGCTTTGTCTTTGTATGTTAGAATGTTTGTGAGTGCTCAACCCTTTCCTTTAATATTACCTAGGACTTTGGTGTAAAAGCATATAATTTTGAGTAATTTTAAAAGTTAATTCTGCAGAATTTATCATTGAAGTGTAATAAAGGTAATTTTGTTTACCAATAATCTGAACGCCCTTTTGAATTGAATTTATACTAGCTTAAGTTTTAAGAAATCTGAGCTGTAAATTTAATTGCATCCAAAAGTATCAATAGATGTTTAAAATAAATCTTGATTGAAAGCAAATTGACAGAATTACTCCAACACACTGAAGCTCTACTGTCAAATATGTAAATATATGAGTTTTATAAGTGTTCTCTCATACACTGACAAAGCTCATGATTGTAACAAATAGAAGTGAGTATTGTAACACATTATTACATAACTGTATAATGGTGTCTATCAGGTTACAGACATGAAAACTCCATTCTTATCCAGGATATTATGGTGTTAACAATGTTAAATATGGGAGATTGATTCAATGTTTTAATGTTCATTGTTAGCATGTCTGAAACATTAGAATATTTCCCATGCAGCAGCCGATTTAAAGTGGTTTTAAAAGTTTAAAAGTTTTTCTATTGCATGTTTATTCACCCAAAGGTCTCTATTACTGTTTTTAGATTGCATAATGTTTTCCTGCTCCAAGTTTAGGTTTATTAAGATTTTTTTCAGTTGAATAACATTTTCTTTCCCCAATGGTCCATTAATGGGATTGCGGTTTATCATATAATCTGGAATACAGCTCCTCTGCTGTGGTATTGTCTATTGCCAATGTGTCACAGAACTCTGCGACAACAATTAAACCCTAGATCCAATTATTTTAATTTCTATTGGTATACCTATAACTTGTTGTACAGATGATTCAGTAATTTGGTTAGGCCGTTTGAAATTCTAATTAAATTTATTTATAATGTATTGTATGAATAACAGATACATCGATGTAAGGTTAATAATATTGAGAATGGAAATGGGGAATTTGTCAAAACAACAACAACCGGACTATAGAGCAGACAACAGCCAAAGGCCACCAATTGGTCTTCAATGTAGCACCCCTGGGGGCATCCTTTAGCTGGCCCCTAGGCAAATATGTATACTTAGTTCAATGATATTGATAATGATTTTAAAGTATGATTGCCAAAAAGACCACTGTAATCCACTAGAGACAAATGGACAAAGATGTAAGCAACTATAAGCACTCTACAGTCTTCAACAATGAGCAAAACTCATACTGTGTTAACTGAACATTTTTTTAAAAACCCACCTTTGAAGTCAAATCATTTTAGTATATATTCGCTGTTTACTTCATGGTTAATAGAAAATGAAAAAAAAGGAATTGTGGTAGGATTTCCAATGAGACAACTATCCATCAAAGTTCAAATAAAGTAGATGAAGGTTATTATTGGCAACCATTATGACCTTCAACAATGAGAAAAACCTATATTCTTATAGTAGACTTTAAAAGGTATGAGTTTATTATTTTATCCTTATATTAGATTGGTTGTTTTAAAATTGTTTAATGATTATATTCATATTTGAATTCCAATTCTCCATGGTATAATTATTGTCAACAAGTTGTAGAATTAATTTATAATATAACACTTAAGTGGTATCAATGATGACTTGGTACCAGGATTATAATTTAATGTTTGAAAAACAGTTTTATGAGTTTATTTATCATAAGGTAATGATTATATTTACAAGTCCTTATTTGATAAATGAACCATTTCAATCTCATGGATAACAAAGTTTCACAAAATAATAGAAAGCTATATGATTACAGAACATATCAGTAAATATTCATAAAACATGTAAGGTTTTTATATTGAACATATTTTTGTCAATAAAATTCTGATTGATCAAATGAAATGAAAAGTTATTTAATCATTGGAAAAGGTTCATCTTAGATTTTATGTGAAATGAATACTTAATGTAGTGATGATATTGAAGATTAAATACATACAGCCATTATATTATTAATGGTATACAAGACTCATTTGATCTCAGTTTGTCATTAGAATATTGTGTCGATGAGAAGGATTTTTATGTTATGATTTTTTCCCATCTTGTTAACTAGAATTGTTCGGTCACATTAGTTTCTCCTTGACTTTATCATACCATAACATTTCATGATTTTAGAGATCAGCTGATCTCTCCTACCATTCATGAATACTCTTCCTGTGATGTTTTTTAACACAAATTAATCAATTTAGTGCCTTTTTACTGTTAAATATTGTCTTTATCTACAGCTTCAATAGTGTATATTCTAATATGACGTCCTTCAAACGCTTTGAGTACACACCCGTGGTAAAATTTGAATATATTGCATGGGCTGTTCCGATCGTACTCCCACGTCATATGTTTTTTTATGAATGAGTTTCGCGACGTCATAATACGATGACGTTAGAATATGAGCATTTTACGGGAAAATACACGCTTGCTTGAAAAACCGAAAATAATCACAACATGGCAACGTAAACAAACAATGCTAAAATGTGTTATAAGCCATATTTGTTTAAACATTTAAGACATATAAGTAAATTATCATTTAAAATAATTCAAAACTATCTATATGCGTTATTTTAAATAGTTTAAGCATGTCACTAATTCAGTTTGCTCCGTTCTTTGACGCCAATTTGATAGTGCGTTTATTTATGGGAATGGCAAATATTTGCCTCCACCTCACTGAGAGCGCTTCGATCCAAAAGAATTGCCGTATTTGACCTATTAGAATCGAAATAATTCATGGGGGCTTGAATATATCTAGATTTTACCACGGGTTGTCCCTTTATGCCGATATTTTACCCCTCGCTATCGCTCAGGGTAAAATATTTGTCATAAAGGGCCAACCCGTGGTAAAATCACGATATATTCAAGCCCCCATGAATTATTTCTTAATCAATATATAAGTTATTGAATATCTGGGGAAAACATTCAGTAAAAGATCCATTAATTTAGTATAAAAAGTTTTTGTAGGAGTTACTTCCCCTTATTTTTATTTAGTAACACCAACAGAGGAGGGGAGATAACTGCTTTTCAAAAATTATTCCATTCAAATAAATGTTATATTTGAGGGAAGCTTAGCTAACACCAAATACTCCTGTATGAAGATCATTGTTATTATAGTCCGAGACGTAAAAAGGGGAGATAATTTTAACTTGAAATATTTTGATGTATCTTTTACTGGTCAATTCTAATACATGTAGAATCAGTAAAGAATTAAGGAGTATAGAATATTGTCTTTGTCCTACATAATCGTATGCACCTTTTGAACAGGAAGTCACAAGAATATAATAGGCAGTTTACAATATTCGGAGAATGTTTTGTGTTGTCATGGTATATCATGTTATTGTCCCTGTGGAGAAATGTTCATAAAGATCATTAGATATACAGTAACAATGAAGAAAACCTTGAGGTTTATAGCTTATATCAGACAAAGAAAAATGACTCTTTTATAACTTAATAATATACTCTTTGTTGTTTGTCTGATATAGAATTGTCTTTGAAAGCTTTATGATACTAGCACGTGAGGGTTTTCTGAATATCAAATGTACTAGCTGTTTCTGACTGGAATTGTTGTTGTCTTGTATTAAGTAAAGACTTCAGAACTGAAAAATTTAATGAGGTGTTTCGTCATCACTCAAAATTATCTTACAATTTTATACACACATTTAATCGCATTGACTTATAAGGAATAATGAGTTTCTGTTCTAATGTCATGAGCATGCTAGGCAGAATACATAGTGATAAGCTGTAGCATTTAGCTTTTAGGCTCTAGTTTTATTCATTTTTGATGCGTTATATCTAGCTAATTTGAATATTTTTGAACTACCAAATACTCTTGATGAATTTTATAGGCATACAGCTAGAGATGACCCTATGTATCATCATCTATCTTGACAGTAAAAAGCCACTGATATACATAATGAAAGGAATTCAAGGCAAATTCCTATTAGTTGAAAGGCCATTTACTAAAGATTCATTATTATAGTTTTATATTGGAATACATCATAGATAATCCACAAGAAGCAGAGGATTTATTATTCACCAGCTCTTGTAAAAATAGTAAGAAAACAGAGTTGAGGAGATTGATACAAGCATTTTGATTTACTGAAACACCACCATAAGTGTGTAAATGTGTAGAATGTATTTGAAAGAAAAAGCTCAACAACAAAAATACTGAACTCCATGAAAAGGAAAGTCCCTTATCTGATAATATATCAAATGGCAAAATCAAAAGCACAAACACATTACAAAATTGAAAACAATTGTCATATTCCTGACTTATGGTACAGGCATTTCCTTATGTAGAAATATTCTACACCATTGCCAAAGTATGTTACATGACTGGTATACAAGTTGTATATATATCAGACAGAAAACACAAATTAAAGTTGAATCTGTAGTGAAGCAAGTGGAAAGTCTGGACTATGTAATTGATCTCAGGGGGGTACTTAATAGAAAAATCAAAATGACTCTCTGTAAATTGTCCTAAGTTGTCTGACTTCTATTGTCTGATGTATATTATCTGGATGGCTTTATTATACTTGTTCTTTTATTTGTAGGGTAGTAATTGTTATATACTTAGTAGACAGTTGACATTAGTAATAGATCAGTAGAGTCAGAAGGACCTTTACTTCTATGTCATAATATGATTAAAGTCTGCACTGAGACATTGTCTGAACCATCTGTCCTTTGTACCTAATTTAACTGACACATGCATATAATTTAATTAAAGACTGGCTTTTAAACTTACAAAATGTCACAGCAATTAAAATAATAATATGTCATGTCTTCAGGATTCAGTCTTTGGTAAACATACTGTCTTCTGCAGACATCTTTTCTGAAGATACAGCTTTGCTCTGGTTCACATGTAAATACCTGTACACTGCATGATTCTTTTGCATGTCCAGCCCTGCAATGGCTGCATCTTAAAAAATGATGTAGTTTACAGGAAAATGCAACTGTTTTGGTTGGTAATTTTCGTATCAGCTAGCACAAGTTTTCCCATTAATTTTAATGTCTTTTTTAAAGGAAAGTATACTTGGAATCATGTTAAAAAAAAATGGTAATTTGTGTATAGATGGCTTGGTAAATAAAAGTTACAGGACTCATTATGGTTAACCAGGAAGTGTGTAAAACTCTTCTTTAATTTTCATTTTGCTACTGAATATTTAATAAGAATGCTTAGAAACAAACCATAGTATCTTAAGTCTGTCATTATAAAAGATTCTCGCTGTAATTGACATTAAGGAACAAATAGCTGCATTTTTATCCAACAAGCAATATATTTTCTTAAAAAGGTTCTAATTTTGTTCCAAAGCACTGACAATTTAATTCAATCACCTGGGCTAATTGATTTCAGTTAATTGATTTTCATGAAAATAACATATCTAGGCTATATAATGAAAGTATAAGTTTGACATAAAGAAAGAATGGATGCTGAAATTGTGTCTTTATTTATAGGATGTGGGTGGGAGATTTACACATTAGTTTTCTGATAAATCTTTGCTCATCTTGTATGACCTAATCAAGTTTCAGAACTTAATAGCATAAAGCTCCTAAGCTAGCTAGCTGCTATTCTAATGTGGTAACCCACAATTAAAAATAATTCAGGTAATCTGACTGCAGAGACTCTTGAGTTAAACTTTTGAAATTATTTAATGTAGCGACCGATCATTTGTGACTTGTGTTTTTATGTTTGACATGTTATAACATGATATCTAAGCAGCTTAATTAAGTGTTAGATGGAAATACATGTTGTCTTAATACTCTGATAGATTGAAAATACCATACTATATTTAGTATGACACAACAGGGATATATCTTGATGAATATATGACACCCAGGAAAATAGGTTAAATTTACAAATCAATTATTTAACATGGGAAGCTAGTCCTGCACTCATCAATATAACTAACCATGGCCAGGGGATTATTTGAAGCCAGAGTTATAATTTTGTGGGTGTCTGCGTACAACAGGAAACAAATAAATCAGTAGTAAACATCGATAGTTTTCTGTGTTTTTGGCTGTATTGGATCAGATTTATATGATTGTGGCTTTATTCCTGATAGGATAGATATGGTCCTATTCATTGAAGGAAATGAGAGCTACTAGAGGGTAAGGAGTTCTGTATTACTTCTTCTTACATGTTTAAATACCTAATTTTATAGTCCTGGACAATTTTGGTTTTATGTATGTCTCATTAACTCTCTATTTTAGTCAGACTATAGAATGGAGAAAAGGTGAAAAGATTTTGTTAACTTCATTCATATATGTTTCTGCTTTGTATGAATATCAAGGTTTTAATACATTTGGGAAATCTTTTTATGTTATACATTTCTTGTGTTGATCATTCTAATTCTTATTGACTGGTCCCATCCATCACCTAATGTTATTATATTCATTATTGGTTTCTTCTGTAACGCCTCAGATGATGACAAACATGAGAAAAAAACACATTTGATAGCTAGGTACTCTGACACAATGTTTATATTCATTTTGTTTTGACAGTTTATTAACTGGTAGAAAACACTGAACTTATGGTTATAATGGATTACTTTTATAAATTGTTATCTGGATGGAGAGTTGTCTCATTGGCACTCACACACCTCTTCCTATATCTATATAATGGTTTACTTTTATAAATTGTTATTTGGATGGAGAGTTGTCTCATTGGCACTCACACACCTCTTCCTATATCTATATAATGGTTTACTTTTATAAATTGTTATTTGGATGGAGAGTTGTCTCATTGGCACTCACACACCTCTTCCTATATCTATATCTTCCAAATTTTAACTTTGTGGTGCACATCTAAAATCCAAGTTTACACATTAACAACTTTACATAATAGATATAAGCAGATGTTGTATGAGTGCCAATGACTCCCAATTTGCAAAAGTAAACCATTATTAAAGTCAAATAAAAAAAAAAAGAAGACGTGGTATGATTGCCAAATAGACAACTGTCCACAAGAGACGAAATGACACAGAAATTTACTATTATAGGTCACTGTACGACCTTAAACAATGAGCAAAGCCCATACCCATAGTCATATGCAGCTATAAAAGCCCAAAATGACAATGTAAAACAATTCAAACAAGAAAACTAACGGCCTTATTTATGTATGGTCTTAAACACAGAGCCTTGGCTCACACCAAACAGCAAGCTTTAAAGGGACCCAAAAAATTACCAGTGTGAAACCATTCAAATGGGAAAACCAATGGTCTAATATATATAAAAAACGAGAAACGTTTATGAACCACATCAACAACAACAACCACTGAGCATCAGATTCCTGACTTAGGATATATTAGGTGCAAACAAATGCAGTGGGGTTAAACGTTTTTATAGGTACCAATCTTCACCCTTACCTGAAACAATAGTGTAACTCAATCAAAAGATATATTAACACAATCAAGTATATAAATAAATAGCCTGTTGAAAGATCCTCTATTATTTGTTTCTAGTGATAGTCCGTCCTGAAGATTTGATTAAGGTCAAGGTTACTAGTTCAATAAGATTACCTGAGTTATTGCTCTCAAATGTTGAATTTTAATTATAATGAATAATTAAAAAAACTAGGGAAAAATTGATTACATAGGGAATCACAGAGGCATGACTGGAGCGGGCCCCCTGTTTGGCAGTCAATGGGCCCCTCTTACAAAAATTTCTGGATCCACCACTGAAGTATTTATGGTCTATCTGATGAGTTAAGCCTTTAAAATTTTCAACTGATTTTTATACGCTCTTCTTTTAGACGGGACGTATTATGGTATACCATTGTCCGTCCGTCTGTTGTCCACACTTCAGACAATAACTCAAAAACACTTTCACCAATTTCCATGAAACTTGAGTGAATTGTTTATATCTATTGACGTAAGCTCCCTTTCGTTTTTTTTTAATTTCAGATTTTAAGTTTTGGATTTATGGGGCTTTATTCATAAAAAAGGTGATTTTCAACACTTCGGACATTAACTCAAAAAGGCTTTCACCAATGTCCATGAAACTTTGGTGAATTGTCTATATCTATTGATGTAAGCTCCCTTTCAATTTTTATAAATTTCAGATTTTAAGTTTTGGATTTATGGGGCTTTATTCATAAAAAAAGGGGGATTTTTAACGCTTCGGACAAGAACTCAAAAAGGCTTTCACTAATGTCCATGAAACTTTTGTGAATTGTTTATATCTATTGATGTAAGCTCCCTTTCAATTTTTATAAATTTCAGATTTTACATTTCCGTGTTATGAATTTTTATGCTTAAAAAAGGGGGGATTTTCCAATTTTGGGACAATATATTTAAAGCATAAAAGACAAGTTAAAAGAGCAACGGGCGTATCATGCGCTAAAGCCCAGTCCTTTATTATAGTTCGTTCTTATGTTGTACTGTTATATCACTGTCCAAGAATAGGGGAGGGTTGGGATCCTGCTAACATGTTTAACCCCGCCACATTATTTATGTATGTGACTGTCCCAAGTCAGGATTGAGCCTGTAATTCAGTGGTTGTCATTTGTTTATATGTTACATATTTGTTTTTCGTTCATTTTTTTACATAAATAAGGCCGTTAGTTTTCTCGTTTGAATTGTTTTACATTGTCTTATTGGGGCCTTTTATAGGTGACTATGCGATATGGGCTTTGCTCCTTGTTGAAGGCCATATGGTGACCTATAGTTGTTAATGTTTGTGTCATTTTGGTCTTTTGTGGATAGTTGTCTTATAGGCAATCATACCACATCTTTTTTTTTTATAGGTATATTATTTGGTCTACCCCTCGGTCATTAATTTTGATTTTTTTTTCACTGTTAACATGTATTAGTTATTGATCAGGTCATTGATCAGTTTATAGAACACCACTTAGTGGACTGGTTGAAGACAAATGGTATCCAGTTGCACATTTCATTTTCATGGATATAATTTGGCCCAGTCCTCTTTGAGATATGGACTATTGCATATTTTGTTAAGATGATATGTTAAAACATTGGTGTTTTAATTTCCGCATAATTTGCTTTATACTATCAAAATCACAAAAAAGACGAGACATATATCTGTGTCAACATTTTTATGAAATTGATCCCTATATGGCAAATGATTACCAGATTAGGAAATCAGGCCTTTGGAAGCCTCACTATAGCTATAGTTTATTAACTTTTGGCTATTTTGTAGCAATAACCATCTATTTATTATTGGTCAGGTATACAATAGTTGATAGACATAACCTATAAGGCTTAGGTAAACAAATTAGCCAGTTGTTTATTCTTAGAAATTCCCATGTAGTTACCCTATATTTAGTGATAATTAATTTGTGCTTATTTTTATTTGACAGTATTATCAATGGTCTATTAGACAGGTAATTATTTCTGTTGTATTTCTCATTTTATATCTTGCATTTAAATGTTGTACAAAGCATGATAACCAAGTAGTGGAGTAAGGTATAGCTATATGTAAGGAGAACTCAATACAAAAACTCTCTTATTTGTCAAAATGTTTACATCTTGACCGCAGACATTTTATTCACAAAAAATGATGCTTAAATTCAGTTTATTTTCTGTCAATTAAGTTTTAGATATTTAAGGCATCCTTCAGTTATAACATATAATTCGAAATATGCTTTCAATCGAAAAGTCTTGAGCATTTTATTAAAAAATTTAATACTAGGCTCTTCATACTTTGTGTTTTTGATTGATAATTGTCTTATAGCCAATCATATCACATCCCCTTATGTTTCCATTTAAAAAAAAACCAATAAGATGTCTTATTCAATTATGTGCATGCGAGTAAAACATCTTTCGGGATATTGTTGTTAATATTCAATTTTACCCCTAACTTCAATATGTCATTTTAGCATGTTTATGATGTCACATTCGTCCCTGTTTACCCTCACTGCAAAATCTCATTTTGTATTTATTGTTAATTTTCTAGTCTGCAATGATGTTTTTAACACATCACTTTAGGGTATTTATTGCTAATTTTTCTCATCTACTGCAATATACATGATATAGTTTCTACTAAATGTTAAAGGTACAAATAATTTGTAATGTGACATTTCTGAAAATAATGGACTAATAATAAGAGTCACTAGACAATATCACCCTTCAATAATAAAAAAACCAACATATATTGAACTTTTTCTTATGCTATTTGTATACTTCATATATTATTTCCTGCTGTGTAACGGTAAAAGAAGATAAGCTATTCGAACTGAAAAAATCTCCAACTTTAAATAAAGCTAGGTGTGTGATTGCAAATGAGACACCTCTCAGTGACACTTGATGCTTCTACTAAGTACTTTCTTTTGGATAATTTTCATTTTGAATAAACTGCAAAAGTTTTATAATGTTAGAATTTCTTGGTTTATTATCTTCCTTTCAAATTTTTCAACCTCAGGCTCAAGATGATTATGTCAAAAGTAACAACAAATATCTAGTCTAGTTCAATCCTAAATTACTCATACACTCTGTAAAAAGGAAACATGCATGCATGATGAAATCTAAATAATTTTCCATTACATAAATGTAAATTAAATGTTTGTTGTTATTAGTTTGTGTACTTCATTTTGAATGTTTAGATGGAGGCTTACATGGATATTTGTAGATTACCACTGAAATGTTAACATTAAATTGCAAGTAATGGCATAAGGGAAGCAACTCTAACCCAATGTTGATTTCTTCCATTGTAAGATTATAAGAATTAATTATCTCCCCTACATCATAAATTGCCACACTTGCTGAGATAGATATTGACAAATTATAGAAAAATGTTTCCAGTATCTGTAGAAGAATCTTGCAGCTTGAAATTTGAATGGCTGTATCTCCTTGATGATACTTTAAGATAAATTAAGGCTTATAAATAAAGGTTAATATTAATTTAGTCTATGATAAAGTAGATGTATTTTTAATTTACTTTGAGGAGCAATTGCATTAATTGATTTCTCAGAATATTCCAGCATATGCATAACTGTTTTTTTTTTAATTAGAATAGAATGAATGTAAACAACAACAAAAAATGTCTACATAACACAGAAACACTAAAACCTTAGGAGGGGGTTTAACATTATGGCATATATGTTTCTAAATTTTGGTCTTTATAGCCACCTCTTACTTTCCATACACCAAGAAATAGCTATTAGTGAACATGCCGTTATTTTCTAGTTTCAAGTCAAATTTCCAACTAGTCCTTCAAATCCTGCCTAACTTCCTTGTAAAAACTTACCTAATAATTGGAAATAGGTAAGTTTGTATAATGCTCACTTTATGTTATCCAAATAATCTATATATAAATCTCACCTTGGAATAACTAACTGTCAGCACAATTCCTCAAGGAAAATGTTGATGTTAATATGTTACAGGGTCATTAAAAGATATTATGGGTTTGTTAATGCCAATGGTAAGAAACTATAGATAAATGACAGAGAAAATTGTTTGTCCTTTAATGTCCGTTACGTCTATTCTTTTATTTCAAATCATATTTTTATACCCCCCCCCCCTTTTTTAAAGGGGGGTATACTGTTTTACCTCTGTCTGTCCGTCCGTCCGTCAGTCAGTCTGTCCCATGAATATTTTTCGTCACATTTTTCTCAGAAACTACAATACAAGGATTTCTGAAATTTGGTTTCAGTGTTTATATAAGTCAGCTATACCGTGTGTTGCATTTTCATATTGATCACTTGACAATTTCCTGTTTACCGAACACTTGCATGATTTAACACATGATAGCCAAGTTGAAAATTTTCGTCACACTTTTCTTAGGAACTACAATACAAGGATTTCTGAAATTTGGTTTCAGGATTTATATAAGTCAGCTATACCGTGTGATGCGTTTTCAGATTCATCACTTGACAACTTCCTGTTTACCGAACACTTGCATATTTTTACACTATTTATATTATCCACTTGCGGCAGGGGTATCATCAGTAAGCAGTAGCTGGCAGTTTCACTTGTTTTAGAGTAATTATCCTAGGCTTCCAAACTTTTCTTCTTATTTTTCACATTTCATCAATTATTTTTATTTGCTCACAGGGTCTTAGACCATTGTGACACACCTGTGTAATTTATTTTGGATTATTTTGAATTTTCCACATGAAAGATGTTGATGCTTACACCTGAATTCCTAAACTATATCTGTTACATACTTCAGAACAGGCAATCTTGAGAGGTAAAAAACATTAAGGCACATAGTTACACACCCAAAATTTTATTATATTACCTTAAAAAATGTATAAGAAATGCATTAGGTTCCTTGTGCTTAAATATGAAATAGAGAATTTGAAAACTGCCAGGTATGCTATAAGCTTAATAATATTCTCCAAAACTTGGTTATGAGCAAATAATGAAAGAAAGATTAGACTACTTATAATTGTACAATTAAAAGCAACATTGGTACACAATTTACTTCACTGAGCTGACTTACCAGTATACTGGGCATGTTCTCCTATATAAAGAATGCTTGATAAATGAAATAATTGTTTAGAAAACTTTTATTTATCAATCATTTTAGTCCTTTTTGGTTTTATCCAACTTTGGAGGTTTTAGATTTTCAAATATTTTGGCCTCCTGAGGATCACTGAAGAGATTCTCATCTGATGCAGTAAAAGTGGCACCATTAATGTTCTTTCATTAAAGAAAACATTATAGATTAGTTCTGAGTTCTTTAAAGATTGCATAAAACTATAAATGTAAAAATGTCATGACCTACCACTGTTATTTTACCTATAATTACCTGACACTTGAAAGCAACCTGTAGACAAGTAAAGGTTGTGGACTAAAGGTTAAATCTATTTTAATAGAATAAAGTTTATTGGTTAAAACAGAAACATGATATAATCCTTGGAGGAAGAGTATCAGACATGTTTTCTGTTTGTTTTAGCATTGTTGTATGTACAGGCATGCATGATTGCTACAATAAAAACATGATCAATTTTGTTTACTGTAAAACAACTCAAACAGATCGTCTGGTCTTATTAGATACTGAATGTCTAATTGAATTTCCAGTACATACACCATAAAAAATTAGACAATCTTTTATTATAGAGAGATGGAAAGATCAATTTTTTGTTGGTCTAGGAAAATTAGATTATGTTTGTCTGATTCTAGACAATCTTTGCCAAGTATCAGTACAAATAATTACATCCTATTGTCTATGTTGAAGAATGCTTAAGTTTATTTCGGGGGGGAATTGAGTTAAGCACAAAAACATGGTTAAACAGTTTTCATGATGTCAGAGCGACATGCTCTTTGTCAGAGCCTACTGAGCATCACTGTTTACAAACTCTCAGTTTGAACAGCTCTTGGTAATATACATTATCTGTCTGACTTATCAAAGCCAACTCAGAACAGCACTGACCTTAATTACAGCCCTTGGTGGTATACCTGATTCTCAGTTCACATATCAGAACGTTCTAAGCCTAGCTGATAACTTTCACTATTTCTTACATTGGTGGTATACATTCTCAGTTCACATATCAGAACCTTCTAAGCCTAGCTGATAACTTTCACTATTTCTTACATTGGTAGTATACATTCTCAGTTCACATATCAGAACCTTCTAAGCCTAGCTGATAACTTTCACTATTTCTTACATCTGTTGCTAGTACACATTATGTTTATACTTATGAAATAAAATTCGGAAAGGAAATGGGGAATGTGTCAAAGAGACAAAAACAAGACCGTAGAGCAGCCAATAGCCAAAGGCCACCAATGGGTCTTTAATGTGGCGAGAAACTCACGGACCCAAAGGCATTCTTCAGCTGGCCCCTTAAAAAAATGTATACTAGTTCAGTGATAATGGACATCATACTAAACATTATACAAAATTATACATAAGAAACTAAAATTAAATATCATACAAGGACTAACAAAGGCCAGAGGCTCCTGACTTGGGACAGGCGCAAAAACATGGCGGGTTTAAACATGTTTATGTTATCTCAAACCCCCCCCCCCCCTTAAATCTCTAGCCAATGTAGAAAAGTTACGAAATGCATAACAATACGCCTATTAAAATTCAGTTAAAGAGAATTCTAAGTCTGTCAGAAGATGTAAAAAAAGAAAATAAACAAAATGACAATAATACATAAATAACAACAGACTACTAGCAGTTAACTGACATGCCTACTTAACAGCACTGTTCTCAAAAAGATCTTGGAAGTAAACATTCTCTGTCTTAACTTATCAGAGCCTTCTGAACAGCAGTGATCTTACAGCTCCTAATAGTATATATGCTCTGCACTATACTTTCAGCTGTTGGTAGTATACATTCTCTGCCAACTTCTCAGAGCCTTAGTAACCAAGTAGTACTCAGATAACTCTCACTGATCTAACAGCTATTGGTAGCACACATTTTCTGTCTTCTTAGATTCTTCTTATCATAAGCTATAGCTTACAAAACAGCACTCAGATTTTACAGCTTTTGGTAGAAGGCATTCTCTGTAAACTTATCAGAGCCTACTGAACAGCACTGATCTTAAAGATCTTGGTAGAAATTACATTCTCTGTCCTCTTATTAGAGCTTTAAATAAGCAAAGCTGATAACTCCCAATGCTTGAAATACATAATTTATTATTCTTATGACCGCAAGACTAGATTTTGGGAATCTTACACCTAATGTTTTGTTTTTAGGTATATCCATTGCAAACATTGGAAACAAAAATAAGTATTAATTTTCGTAAAAGAGAGAAAAAGAATGTTATTTCTTTTTTATTATATCTGAATGTAATGTTATTCAAAAAGTGGGAAAATAAGTGTAATAAGTGATATGATAATATATAAAATTACTAATTATTTGGCGTTGTGGCTTTGTTATCAGTTACAGTTTATTTCCTGAGAATTAAGTTATCACACTCTGAAGGATATTGGATCTTGACAAGTTTTGTCCACTGGTTAAGTATCAATTTCTCCGTGAATAGAGGTTGTAAATAACGTTTATTGAGACAAAAGTGAAGATTTCATAATAAAATGTTACACAAATAAGAGAAATCAATTTTTGTGTTTCCTAATATTAGCTTTTGGTAATGATGTATTAGCATTGTATTGTAGTATGGTCATCCCTAAGCAATATCAATATATGGTTTGTAGTACTAACTAATATCAATCATGGCTTTTATTAAATAATTATCACAGATATTGTAAAGCAGATTCGACTCTTGGGTTTTTTGCTTGACTTATGAGAAGTTGAACTGTGATTAAACCAGGAGGATTTTATTGTCAACAATGATTAATTTAGATATTTAGCTATCGGCACAATATGTTTCTATGGTTGAACATTAGTAGCTTCGGTTGTTTGGGAGTCTATAAGACACTGATTGCAATTTTACAACTAAGTCATTTAGTAATGATCAGGACAGATAGATGCATCAGATGGAGTATATAGTATATACAGTAATCACACAGATTACTTGCTTGCTTGCAATGATTATGGTACCAACATTGATCAAAATACATACTGTAGAGTTATCTCCCTTCTGACCATGTGCTGTTAAGATCTCTGTAAAGGCTCAGGAAATTTATAATTTTTCATTTGTCAATTTAAAAGTATTTAAAAATTTGGAAATTCCCTGTTACAGTCCATGGATCTCATGTTAGGGGATGTGGCTTTATGTGTTTTTACTTCAAAATTTGATGTTAGGTAAACAGTAGTCTCAGTATAATATACATCTATACACAACTTATAAGTCTGAGATACTGAGCAAATACCATATTATCAATGTAGCATAGTTACTGGTCCATTATTGAAGTTGTTTAAAACTTTAAACTTATAATGAGTTGTGCAGGACAGACTTTAACATTATGACTTAATCTAGTTATTGCCCTTGGATATATGAAATAATGGACAATGTGGGGTATTTTGGAACTTTATTCTTTTATTTAGAAATTGCAATTCTATTATTTCAAGATTTGCATTATGCTATCAAAATTACAAAATATGAGACATATATCTGTGTCTACAGTTTACAGTTTATAATGTTTATCAAAGTGCTGCAATCATTTAAAATCAATTTGTTGTTTCCAACAATATGTAGATTGGTGCTCAAAAACCAATTAGAAATATGAATTCAACATAACAAAGTACAAGTTTTGAATAATTTAATTGATTTTAAAAATGTTCTCACTAGGAAGTGGATTATTTAACTTAATATTAATAGATTGAAATTTTAATAATTCCAAATTAAAAGACTTGATGTATAATAAAGGAACTCTGGCATTTGACTTTGTTTTATAATGAGCTCCCAGGTAAACATGATGATAACTATACATTCTTATATCCTGTTACATGTCCTGCATGTGGGAGTTCGGGGAAAATACATAATATTAATGAAGACTTCAAACTGCTAATGAGTTGTGCAGGACAGACTTTAACAATAAATGTCTTTATCAACACGCCTCTTTTTGTAAGATACTTGTAAATCAATGGGTAAGATTAGATTGTTTGCCACAGTAAAAGTCAAATGTACAAGTCAGCATCCTGCATAATCATAAATTAATTTATTCATGTAGATCTAATAGAAAGACATTCTAAATATATGTTAAAATTTGTGATACATTATGATTGTTTTCTTAAAAATCTTCTTGAAGTTGAGCCTTATAATCAACCAATTTATAAAGTACAGATAGAGCTTAATAGAGAGATACAGAAAATTACATGGGCACAGCCCTTTTGTGACAGAGTAAAATTAGACGACTATCTGTGATTGGTTGTATCATAGCATTTATATTTTTTGTCTTCTGGAAAGCATTATGACTAAAGTTTCATTCTAGCACAAATTTGTCCTAAAATGTATATGATGAAGGGCGGGAAATGTTGATAAAAATTTAGGGATTTTTCTTCGCAAAATCGTAGTAAAGGTATCGTGAAAAAAAATCACAGAGAAAGCCGTGAGACCATATATATTTAAGTGTGGTAAAATCATCTAACTGCGGTAAAATCTCAAATAGATATCAAGCTCCAATTAGACAACAGCAGTTTTTCCATAATTAGTTTATTTAAAAAAACGCCTTTAAGGAGATAATTGCTAAAATAGCATTGCCGACAGTGTGTTGAATAATAACATAATACTTTGTGGATAATTAATAGCTTTGAATAACATTTAAATGTATGGTTTACACAAGTACTTAGTCAAAGCTTCAAATAAGCAAGCAACATAGAATTATTTTTTGTTTTTATACCTTGCTGATCTGGAACCATACTTGGTGTCTAACCTGAGTCTAAACAAAATCTAACTGCAGGATGGCTAATTATTAGTTAATGCTAGATCTCAGGAACATGCATAACTAGATAAAGGCTACATAATTTGCACTGAGTAATTACATTGAAAAGAATTAGAAAGAACCTATATGACCCCTCATTGGATGTGTCATATTAATACAAGTCACAACACACGAACAAAGAAGTATTTACCTACTAGATAAGTTAAATATCTAGTTTTGATCAGTTTGAACTTTTTAAGTCTGTCACAATTAGACCAGGCATAATAGAGGTTACTTTTTTTACTGGCCAAATATTTGTGTTTTCTCAACATAGCTATTTAAGGGGAGATAACTTAAAAAAAAGATTAGGAATGAAAATGATGAATGTGTCAATTTAAAGACAACGTTACCCAACCAAAGATCAGAAAACAGTTTTCAAATTTTAACTTTAAAAAGAAAAAAAAACAAAAGGTCTCACAGTTGAATTAATAATACAGCAAACTTTTAGTCTTTGAAAAAGAAATCCTTCAGTGTATCATCATGTTGTCAAACTTCAAGTGGCTCCTTGTTTTTCTTGCCTTTTTAGCTCACCTGGCCCAAAGGTGTTTCCAACATTTTTTATATGATTTCAAAAACCCAAGTAGAGTCAGGTGAGCAATTCAGGCTCTTAAGAGCCTCTAATTAACTTAAGAACCATAAAACAGTAACGATTGAATTCAACCAGACAAGATAGAAAGAAAAACATTTTCAACAACACTTTGTTTATCTAAGGAAAGGACACTTTTAAATCAATGAAGAATTAGAGAGACAGAGTTATCCTGTCACATGGATGGCAGTATGTTGTATTGTTTCTACTTAACTTTAACATTTATGGTGTTGTTACTCTGCAGGATGCCATTGATTTGTCAGTTTTACATACATTGTCCGTACTATAATAGGATCAGTACGGTTTGACTGGATTAAAAGATTCACCATAACATCAATGATCTGACAACAAAGTCCTCATATGACATTAGGTGTACCATTATAAAGGGATTATAATGTCTGTCCATTCTATAGCTGTGTAAGATTATGGTCCGTTTGATTACTTGTATTATGGTATGTTTGATTACTCTTGTAATCCTCTATAAAATGTCATACATGGTCAGAAAGCTTGCAAGTAAAGCTGCTGAATCATTATAGGTCTTTCTATTTAGGAATATTGTACATCTTTGGATTGCATAATAAAATGTACATACCAACATTATGAAAAAGATTAAGAAATATTTTAATATTTTTATTTTGTCTTTGTTTTAAAAAATGTGAGGGAACAAATCAATTTTAGTAATATGTGCATTCAGAGACTAAATTGGATAACTTTTGATTGAAAGTTGGGGGGTTAGGGTTGTGATGTATTGTATATCCAACATCTCCGATAAGTGGTTTGGAGGGGAAGTTAGTTAAGGGGGACCAACATATAAAAGGCAAGGATGACTGAACATGTACTTTGAAAAGGGTTAAAGCTTACCTTGCTGTTCAAAGTGACATACCATTGACCCATATGAAGTAATGGGATCAGCTTGTGGTTTAAATTAAATTCAATTATCCATTAGTACATTCTACCCAATAATTTTACCCAATAATTACTCTTCAAATTAAATGATTTATTCTTTTACCTTTAAAATTTTCTATAACAAGTTTTAGAAGAAGCATTTCATTAGATATGAAATATTATTGATTCTAGATTATTTTGTCATCTTGTTAGTACAAAAATCTATCTGGAATATTGATATTCTAAAAATGATTGAAATTTATAAAAATGGACAAAGTGTTTTGAAATTTAGTTGATGAGAGTTGTATAGAATACAATAAATGGGCCATGTAATTTTTAATTGCAATGATGACAGTAAATATTTATCTTGAATACCAATTGGTGATACAGTTACTTTTGGTTATTGAATATCGTTTGTAGCGATTCACTGGACAACGATTTATAGACTGATGTCGTGTAATCAATAAAAAGAATTGTTAGAAATAAACAAGATACATTAGTTCACTTCACAAGCCAGATGCTGCGGACGTTTACGTTTAAGTATGCACGGGAGTTTGCAATGTGAATATTTTTTTCGTGCAGTGATTTGATGCGATAATCTACCTGCTACGATCAAGAAGAATAATTTAATGATTACTTGTGAAGGGTTGCGGTTTGATAATCATTAACTCAATGTCATTCCGTATAAACGCAGTTGATTAAAGTATGTAAAAGAACATCAAAGATTTATATTAATACTTCATCAACATGGAAAATGCCATAATGTGATCATAATTTAGGATTTCTTACGATTTTATGTCCTTATAATGTTGAGGAGGTATAATTGATCAGATGTGTATTATAAATTTGATTCTGTAGCCAAAAATGGCAATCACTCAAGTGTTAAATTTTAAAGCTTTGTAATACTTAAAGAAAATTAAATGGACAAAAACTGATGGCCACTTGGGGTGCAGAATTAAAAGTGATGTGATCTGATTCACTTCATAAGATGGACTTGCTTATAATTTAAAAGGATTAATATAGCAACATCACATACTCTACAAATTATTAGAATTTGTATGTCAGCTTTTTCGGTTTTGTGAATTTAAAGCTACATAAATATTTTTGATTTAATAAGCCGATTTACATTGATTTGATGACAATGTTTGAACTGTCCAAGATATACAACCATTGTTGACAGACTAAATTCATAATACAGGATTACTTTAAATTAAATAACAGGAAAAGTAAATAATTCATGTGACTGGTAAAATACTCCATACAACATAATATCAAATATCAGATGAAATATGTAAAAATCAAAGTATGAGCATATAGTTTATTGTGGATATTATTCAAGAACCTTTACTGATTGGTTATTTCAAATTGGAGAAATCTGTGTAAGAAGTCTGTGCTGTAATCAAGTGACAATGGGATCCACAGCCAAACTAGTAGAAGCTGAGAATTATTCTCCACTGTGTTCGTCATGTTTCAGAATGTTTTTCTCCTTATTCAGATTTGAGAGGCCTAGCCGTAACCCTGTTGTTGCAGAACATGTTCAGCCATCTTCATCTACACATTCTGCCTTGAACGATTCTCTAGGAATGAGGAACCCAGGAACATACCAGTCCATAAACTCAGCAGGACCTCAAAACCATCGAGTAAGTTAATCAATTTTATGTAAATGCTTATATATATATATATATGTTTTGTGACTGAACAATATAAGTTTGATCATTATAGTCATTCTTTATGAACTGTTGACCAAAACTTTGCTGATAGTAAAATTGTTTTTTTTGGTAGATAGTTGATGTCCGGGCTTTAAAAACATTAGTCTACATACAAGCATTTAGAAAGCTGTACTTTGTTGAATGTTTAAGTTTGTGTTTTAAACCTGTACCAATGAAATATATGAAAATTGGTATCCCACAAATGATAATGAATCCCAAGTTTTCAGTTTTATTCCAAAAGAAAGATGATATCTGACTGCTTAAGTCTGAGTTACTGTCAAGTAATAGATGAATATTGATGGCCTAGAGTCACACTGGTTTATGTCTTAGTCTATCTGTCCTTTCAAATATGTGTCACATTTTCCTTTGGAACTATAATTTTTGCTTTCTGATTTTTGGTATCAATATGTTTCATGAGAGTGTGATACATTTTCTTTTCATAAAATGCTCACGGATGCTCACTGATTTCATGTTTAAGTAAAATACTTGTATTTATTTTTCTTGCCCATAATCAGTCATGTTTGAAATTTTCATTGATTTTTCTTGGGAACCACAATTCAATCATTTCTAAAGTTTAGAATCAATTCATCTTCATGTGTATGGTGATGGAACATGTGAAGTGTTTTAACATCCATCACTTGTCAACTTCCTGCTCACCAAATAGTTTTACTGGGGGAGTCATTAGTGAGCAAATCTTCTATTGGAGAGAGTCATTAGTGAGCAAATCTTCTACTGAGGGAGTCATTAGTGAGCTAATCTTCTACTTGGGGAGTCATTAGTGAGCAAATCCCCTACTGGGGGAGTCATTAGTGAGCAAATCTTCTACTTGGGGAGTCATAAGTGAGCAAATCTTCTACTGGGGGAGTCATTAGTGAGCAAATCTTCTGTTGGAGAGAATCATTAGTGAGCAAATCTTCTATTGGAGAGAGTCATTAGTGAGCAAATCTTCTACTTGGGGAGTCATTAGTGAGCAAATCTTCTATTTTGGGAGTCATTAGTGAGCAAATCTTATGTTTGGAGAGAGTCATTAGTGAGCCATCTTCTACTGGGGGAGTCATTTGTGAGCAAATCTTCTACTTGGGGAGTCATTAATGAGCAAACCTTCTACTTGTGAAGTCATTAGTGAGCAAATCTTTTACGTGGGGAGTCATTAGTGAGCAAATATTCTACTTGGGGAGTCATTAGTGAGCAAATCTTCTACTGGGGGAGTCATTAGTGAGCAAATCTTCTACTTGTGGAGACATAAGTGACCAAATCTTCTATTTGGGGAGTCATTAGTGAGCAAATCTTCTACTGGGGGAGTTCTTAGTGAGCAAATCTTTTCATGGGGGAGTCATTAGTGAGCAAATCTTCTACTTGGGGAGTCATTAGTGAGCAAATCTTCTACTTGGGGAGTCATTAGTGAGCAAATCTTCTACTTGGGGAGCCATTAGTGAGCAAATCTTCTACTGGGGGAGTTCTTAGTGAGCAAATCTTCTCATGGGGGAGTCATTAGTGAGCAAATCTTCTACTTGGGGAGTCATTAGTGAGCAAATCTTCTACTTGGGGAGTCATTAGTGAGCAAATCATCTACTGGGGGAGTCCTTAGTGAGCAATACTTCTACTGTGAGAGAGTCATTAGTGAGCAATACTTCTACTGGGGGGTGTCATTATAGTGAGCAATACTCCTACTTGGGGAGTCATTAGTGAGCAATACTTCTACAAGAGAGTCATTAGTGAGCAATACTTCTACTGAAGAGAGTCATTAGTGAGCAATATTATACTGGGGGAATCATTAGTGAGCGATACTTCTACTAGTCGAGTCATTAGTGAGCAAAACTTCTACTGGAGGAGTCATTAGTGAGCAATACTTTTACTGGGGGAATCATTATTGAGCAATACTTCTACTGGTCTAGTCATAAATAAGAAGTTTTTTTAATGAAGAGAGTCATTATTGAGCAATACTTCTACTGGAGAGAGTCATTAGTGAGCAATACTTCTACTGGATGAGTCATTATTGAACAATTCTTCTACTGGGGGGAGTCATTAGTGAGCAATACTTCTACTGGAGAGAGTCATTAGTGAGCAATACTCCTACTGGAGAGAGTCATTAATGAGCAATACTTCTACTGAGGAGTCATTATTGAGCAATACTTCTACTGGAGGAGTCATTAGTGAGCAATACTTTTACTGGAGAGAGTCATTTCCCCAAAATATAACCATAGGAATGTTATGGTCATGTTCTGTCATATGTGTAGCTGCTTCTGATAAAAAAGATTAATATGCCTCTTAAACCTACAGGTCTGACAAACTCCTCATCCATCTGTTATCAGGGAAGAAAGGGGATGTGACAAGGGAGTAGTGGCTAACAAGAGTCCTCAGTTCACCCATAGGCTGCTTCCTGCTTCTACCTTTTCTTCTTTCTTTTTCCCCAAGTCAAAAACACCCCTTTGTACAACACGAAGGATAATTTGGTATTTAACTATGAAGTTATGGTCACATCTACTTTAAGACTGAGTACATCTGTTAATTATGGTGTGAACTCAAAATTATTTAAGGTGCATTGTTAATTAACATCATGTACCTAATGCACACACGTCTAGTTATAAGCATTACTTTTCTTTTTAGTTTTACAATTGAACTTGTTTTTTTCAACCTTAAAAAGTGATCTCTGACTTGACATGTATAGTCATTGTCCTGATTTGTAATTCTGATTGAATGTCTAAAGGAAGAGTTTACTCAAGCTTTTGTCACAACTTAAGTGATTTATGTGTTATGATCCTAAATTCTTAAGCATGAAATTAGGCATAAAATATATTGACAGCTATTTTATGACTGATTTAGTATTGGCCATTTGACATGCTTGCTTGAAGCTTCTGAACAGAAATATGAGAGTACTCTAGACATGTAGTAGATTCCACTATAAAAAGATGATTGATTAATGTTACATAGTAACATGTGGATTGTATAGGAAAAGAATGTTAAAATTGTCATTGACTTTAATATTAAACCAATCAATTATAATTATTACTTATCCTATTCAGCCTCCTTTTGGGAGACAACATGTTGCATAATGTTTCATTAAAATATTGTTTACAGTGAGAATTGACACTGACTTTGTCTTACCCAATCAGTTACTGAGGATTGATAATTTACTTTTGTGGGTAACAAATTTTGTCGATTGAGGAATAGTTATATATTTTTGTTGGATTGAGGAATAATTATATTTTTGTTGGATTGAGGAGTAATTACATTTTTGCTGATTGAGAAATAATTGTATTTTTATGGATATTTGATTTTGTGTTGCCAAAGTTTGCATGTTCAGCCTTGATAGAAAATTTGTTTTTTGTTGAGCATTTAAACTTGTGGTTCCAAATACAAAAAGAACTGATACCCATGAATAATAATGACTCGACACAGTATTGAGATGACCATAAACAAGTTTTCTCTTTTATTTATTACAAACGACATTTATATTTTTCCTGATTGGTTTTTACACCTTTATATAAAATTGAGAAAGGAAATGGGTAACGTGTCAAAGCGACAAGAACCAACCATAGAGCAGACAACAGCCGAAGGCCACCAATGGGTCTTCAATGTCATACTAAACTCAGAATTATACACAAGAAACTAAAATTAAAAATCATACAACACTAACAAAGGCCAGAGGCTTCTGACTTGGGACAGACACAAAATTTTGAAAAAAAACATATGCATGTGATTTAACTGAGATTTGGTATTTGAGGGTTAGAAAGCATTTGAAGAACACAAAAAAATGTGACATTTAGAGGTCAACATATGCTCTTGACTCAGGCTCCTTTATCCTCTCAGAGATGATCTGAAATTTACAGATTTCAAATTTAGGAAATAAGATTATCACTGGTTAGCATTTATGTTACAGTACAATATTTCTGAGTCTGGTTAATACACCTCAAAAGTTTTATTTAGGTCCATCAAAAAATTAGCTGCATCCCACATTGTACTAGCCTTACAATTCAGTCAGGTTGCTGAAATAGAAGCTGAAGTTGATGAAAGGATTTCAATAGTGAATACAATTTGTAAACACCAGGATGTACCATCATCTCAATGACACTCACCTTTGTGTATTAGAGTAAATGTTGCATCATTAAATATACAGATTTTAAAATTTGTATGAAATATTAGGTTTTTTTTAAGTTTATTGGTTGCATGCATGTGTTGCTGCTTTGATAAAATTGAAATAAAATACTCCATGTGAAAGTCAATAAAAGTCACATTAAGTGTCATCTGACAAGTCATTCAAATAACAGTAATGGTTATTTAAGTAATAGTTTTAGAATTATAAGATTTATGTAAATTAGGCATTGAAGTTTGAACCCACATTTAAAAGTGCAATACAGCATGTCTTATGATATATGACTGTCTGTTAAAAAGTACTCTAGTATTACTGCCAGCATTTTTAATATGGTATAATTTACATAGATTTGTTATTATCGTCTGTTATATGGGTAGTAGAGTAAACTGCTTTCTCTGTATTGATTTCTATTGTATCAAACTTCCATGTACCTTTTATTTTTAACTGATCCGTAAAGTTTAAAAAGTAGGAAGCTTCAGTGCTACAATATCAGTTTAACCACTACTAACTTTTATCTGCCAGTCTCATGACACCCTGTCTAGATATGGTTGCCTTAAGTCTTATCTAACGATTAGTTCTCCTTTAGGAAATGAATGGTTTAGATAATGATAATGACTTCCTGCGGCAAATATTACATGCATATCATTGATTAACTGTTGCTTTTAAATCCAGTGAAGATGCATATCATTCAGACAAGATCATATTTAAATGACTGTTGAAGGAACTAATGTGTTTTTTTTTATTATCTGTAAAATTTATTTTACAATTTCTGGAAGGGAGGGAATGGAAGATAAAATTATATTGTAGCCAGCTCTAACTAATCATTTGGTTGGAGGTACACTGAATTTGATTTTGTGTCATTGTTTTTACACTCTAGACTGATTCATATGTACTTGGACTGGACACATCTCCTTTAATTCATATTCAGGGTAATTCCCCTTTTGGTGCAAGTTGTTGTGGTAGAATGCTTGAGTGTTTGTTGTATCTTTGGCTTGGGCATCATCCAACAACTTGAATTGGTTTGTTCTACTTTGCTACCAATGCAAGTTTGCAGCATTCAGAATAATACTAAACTGACCTTAGAGTCAGAATAAAATGTTAAGGGGTCTGTCTTCCAGTGGGTGGTTACCAAAATAAGATCCATCTTGCATGTTGGTAGTGTAACAAAACATTGTATATTCATATCTCATTCACAACATCATGAATGTCCTTAACAATTTGTTTGAAGCCATCCCACAATATTTCAAACAAATAAAACTTCGATTAGCAATGTTTTTTTGGATAATGCTCTTTAATGATTTCAGATATTTTTCTGCAAAATAAACAAAAAAATGTCCACCCCCTCATGTTATTTTTCTAATATACAATGACAATCTGTTGATATAGATTTTGTAGTGACCTTTACACTGGTATGACATTACTAAACATTGATATCTCCTTTGTTACAAACTAATTTTATCAAATATATCCTTGGCCTCAGAAAAGATATTTAAATATTTTGTAAGACTCAAATATAGAATTTGAATATCAACGTTTTTATTATTCTAAAATTTTAATACATAAGTTGTAACAGAGAGCATTTACATTGTTATTATAGCATCTGTTACCCAATTGTACATACATTTCTAAGGCCATTCAATGACTATTGAATTGTTATATAGATTAATATCTACATTTTTCTTCATATGTAAGAAGTAATCATTTTATTACCAGTTGGGGATCCTATTCAGTCAGTCAACCTACTTATGTTTGGCCCTCAGATATATATATTTTACTAAATAGTAATCTGTCATCCTTTACAAATAGAGTCAATATACATGTACTGTTGCTAATTGATAGAGTGAAAAAGAAAATAAGCAGGTGGCTTTGAAGTATAAAGGACTAAGTGCAATACTGCAACAGTTGTTTATCTTATACAATCAATAGTATTTATGAATAAGTTGTCACCATTGCCCATTGATTTTCATTATTTCATTTTTCCTTGAAAACCTGACATTGCTAATTGAAATGCTCCATGGTTAGTCCACTACTCAGCTTGTCAAGTCTTTGAAATCACTGCTACTTATGAAGACATGCAGGTAACGTATCAATGTCACTTCTTAAACTGCGTATCAATGTCACTTCTTAAACTGCGTGTCCATTAAACAATGGGATGTGAGTAATTATGTTCTTGGGTGGTCAGCTTTAATATTCAGCAGTTGTATAACTACTATTGGAATCTAGCATTTTGTTGAAACATTTATTTACTTCACTGATGAAATTGTGGTAAATTTTATCTACAATGAATGTGTTTCCGCTCACATTTTTCATATTTTTAAAATTGATTTAATTAGTCAAAGCAATACAGTTTGTTATTATTGAGAAGTTGTATCTCATATTTGTCCAATGTTTCGTCTTTCATTGTTGTACTTTGATACCTATAGTATATATAGCATCTTGTCCATTAATGATGTATAAATCTTGTCATCCAGCTCCAGACACTAACTCATTGTAGTGATGGGTGATAGATGTTAATGAGGTGATGTAACAGATAATAGTATGATGAATAGTTATACAAGTCTCATCTATTGTTATCTGGTAGTACTTAATTACATTACTCTCTGTCTCTCGTTATGGTCAGTCTCAGAAAATTAACCTTGTATGGAGTGCAATGTCCAGCTGGCTGCCTTCAACCATTATTTAGGACTTGCTTGACATTTTACACATTACAAATTATACACTTCACATTTCTCTGATTATTCATTTAGCAGTACATCTTTTGCTCAAGCACTGAAATGTCCCATCCATATGATGTAGATTATATCAGTTTAAGAATCTTAGGTTTAGCCTAGTACTGGTTACCTTTATATACTGGTTCACATGCTCATAAACAAGTGCTTCTTCAAGATCACTGGAGTCATCTGGTAACTTAGGATAATAATTGGAATATATTCATCGGAAAAATTTCTCATAAATATCCATATAAATCCATAGATTCCATGTAAAATCTCTGTAGATATTAAGATTATCACTATGATAAAGCATTGGAGATTCGAATCCAAGGGTAAACTAGCACTACACATTAGATGTCTTTAATAGTTAATTTGTTTGTATTGTATTTACAGAGAGACTCTAGACTTGTCCAATTACAAGATGAGGTATATTTTGCACACTTTATATATTATATATACCATGCAGTTTACATGATTATAATCACATAGTTTGAAGTTGATAAGTTCTATGTATTCTGCACCATTTAATAACCATACTGTACATCCCTTTAATGTTCCACAATGCCTTGTTACTTGTAATGGTATTTTACCAAATAAAGTAGAGGGATTCTACCAAATAAAGTAGAGGGATTCTACCAAATAAGGAAGAGTGATTTGACCAAATAAAGTAGAGGAATTTCACCAAATAAAGTACTGGAATTTACCAAATATAGTACAGGGGTTTGACCAAATAAAGTACCGATGGGGTTTGACCTGACCAAATAAAGTACAGGCATTTGACACTATATATAGTAGAGGAATTTGACCAAATTAACTTTTGGATATCAGAGCAATAAAGTACAGGGATCTCAGACAAAATGAAAATGAATGATTATGGCTGGGCAGATAAAAAAGGGGGATTGAAAAAAACAATTAGGAACAAACTTTGGTTGGTTAAACTTGGTTTTGATATTGTATGGCTGACACTATCAAAGTGTTTTAATTTTTGCTTATAGTTCCCATTCTGGTATTTAAATGCTGGTCAGAAGTTGGATTTTTTTGGATACTTAGATTGTTCCAACTTCAAACTGAAGGCAACTTAACAATGTTACATGGTTTTATAAATATTAATAGTGTGCAATTTTTTTAATTTTTTTCCCATTTTAAGGGATTCACATGTATATCAAAATTCATATATTTGATCACTTCAGCTTTTTAGTTTGAAAACAAGAAAGTGTACTGTCACGCTTATATTTCTTTCTTTCATCACTTTTTTTATATTTGAAATATCACCAAATAATATGCAAAAATTAATCATAATTATGCTTACTTGAACATTTTCTAATAAGAACATCTGAACCCGTGACGACTCTACAACAGATTTTATCCATCGGATCACCAGAAGTGAATGTGATACAAGGCTGAAAATACATTCTGTATATATAATTTGTCTAAATATCATCCTAACAATGTTAGATCTGTAAATTTGCGGAAGTTTCTCTCAAATTTTTTTTTCTTCCCTGGCTGGGATAAGACCTCAAACTATTGAGATATTGTGACACCAAACCATGTTGCTTGGCCCAACAGGCTAGACCACTCAACCACCTAGGTTCTACAATAATAACACTTTCGGTGGCCAGGTGTTACCTTTCCTCGTAAGTGGTATAACAGCTATATGTACGAACAAACTGTAAAAAACAGTTGCTATTGGTCTATAACAAAAGATCAGTATGAGTCACAAACACAACAAACATCAAAACAAAAGACAAAAAAAGTGAAATAAGAGTAATGGCAGTTACTGAAAGCTAGTTCAAAGCCTGAATTACAACTAATAAATAATTAATAGTTCTGTCAGGATAAATTTATTTAAATCATTTGAATGAGATGGTCATTTGGAACTTTTAGTACAGGTACTAATCTATTTGTTGTAACAGTTAGAAGCCATTTAGTCAGTTACAACATTATCATTAGAAAACACTCAAGGGTCTTTAAAGTGAACTAGAGTAAAAAAACCTAATATGCATGCTGCGAGTAAGGGATTTGTCATGTTTTTGAGTTCATTTGACCATGCTGATCCATATTTGACTCTCAGTATTTAGTTAATATTTTACTACAGTACTACAGTATTTAGTATAGGTTAATTGCACTTTGTAAAAACAGCTGTTTCACAAACCACACCTCTTTTGGGGAGATATATGATATTCATAGATATATTGTTTTGTTTATGTATTTCCAAATAGGATCTCTGATAGAGACATAACTTGACAATTTCACCAGTATAAGTGAACATAAATAGTGGCTGCAAATTGAATGCTGAGAAAGACCCAAAGTGAAGGGAGGGGTTATAAGTACAGATATTTATTATAAGTTTAAACTCTTAGAAGTTCGAGGCATTATGGTACATTGAGAGTATGCAGCACAGCCCTAAATTTTGACCTTTGAAAAACATAGTAGTGCATTTGAGCTTTCCATTGTAATATATAATTCTTTACAAAACTTCATATTAAAATGGGACATAAAGAAGTTTCTATGGGAAATTGCGTTTTCTTTATTTACCAAAATGCAACCTCACAACTTGACTTTAAGCATTTAGTTTAAATTTGACTCCAGTTTAATCTCTTATGGTGTGTGTAAAGATAAGGAAACTGCACATATATAAGGGATTAAGAGCAGAACAGGAAACTGTTGTAATCCTAACAAACTGGATTACACATTCTTAGCTGTTATAATAATGTCATTAGAGCCATTTAGAATCACTTAAATTGAACTCCAACCAGGTTACATAAAAAGACATAAAAGGTGAATATGACTACAAATACATTATGGGTTATTTCTGTGTAAGTGCCAGCCATTATCACTCCTGTAGTAAAGTTATGATCCTTAAATGTCCAGTATCATGTGTTCCAGCTGTTAAAATACGGGAAAAACGATAAAATTGGATGATTTCTGAAAAGGCAATAACGGATATTGTTAGATAGAACTGTACTGTGAGTGATGGAGTAAGAAATGAGAATTTCCTTTATATCACCTTGAATCAATAAGAAACTAACATTGTGGCTGTAAGCTGTAATTACAGAGTATTAGCATGGTCATATTCCTTTTTATATTTCAAGGTCACGTTTATACAACACGGAGTAAACAGTCTAATAACACACATTCAACCTGCCAGTGTCATGCAGTCAATAAGTTTTGCAGTAAGAAATCATATTTGTTTTTCGTTCATTTTTTTACATAAATAAGGCCGTTAGTTTTCTCATTTGAATTGTTTTAAATTGTCTTATCGGGGCCTTTTATAGCTGACTATATATGCAGTATGGGCTTTGCTCATTGTTGAAGGGCGTACAGTGACCTATAGTTGTTAATGTCTGTGTCATTTTGGTCTTTTGTGGATAGTTGTCTCATTGACAATCATACCACATCTTCTTTTTTATATAGTCCTATATTGGGGTTTTTAACCATAATGTATCCTTTTAAGTTTAACCCCAATCTTGGAGTCCCAGTGGCCTAATATTTCAGTCAGATACTTTGTAAGTCTGATGAATTTAAAATTAAAACTTATTAAAAGGGATTATTTTTTAATATTACATTGAAAGGTGTTTTATGCCCCTGCTGAAGCAATGGTTGGCATTTAGTGAACAGTGATTTACCCTTAACTCTCTGACTCTTTCCTTCCCTCTTTCTGTCAGTCTTTCTGTCTATCCCATTTCCATTTCCCCACTCTTATCTTAAGTTTGCTTCAATGCCAATTTGATTAAACTCAAACACAATGTTGTGAATTAAAAAAAACTCCAAGACGGACTTCCAATTTTTTATCAGTGAGTCAATTTCTGTTCTAGAGTTATGCCCCTTTATAACTTGCAAAATGCATTTTTTTTTTCATTTCCACACTTACTTATCTTTGTCTCATCCAAATTTAATGAAACTCATAACCAATGCTTAAAACCACAAAACACAGACAGAGATTGAATTTTGGTTGTTAGTCAAATACTGTTCTAAATTTATGTCCCTTTTTAACTTAAAAAATTGCAAAGCTTTAGCTAGACATTCATGTCCTCAGACATATTCTTGTTTATAACAGTAATTACATGAAACTCCTTGTTTTGTTATGTTGAGTGAAAATATAGAATTACGTCTCCATATTTGCATAATTCATTAAATATCCAGACGAATTATATGTTCTGCTATTTGACAATCAAAGATGATGAAAGATTTCAGATCTACTTTAAATATTATATAGCTGACTTTCATTAACTTTATAGAAGTTATAATTAGTAGATTTTATTTAGTTGTTTTTTTCTGATCCGTTGTCATTGAGTGGAATAATGACACCACATAGTCTAATAATTCTTTCAGGAGTAGTGTATAGAATATCATTTATAAAATGTTTCTATTTTTTTAGTTGGACAACAACTAAGTGGTCACATTATGGTTATACTAGAAGCCATTGATTTGTTCTATCTATGATTGGCCGTTTTTTAATGCCCCACCCCTATGTGAAGGGAGCATTAAGTGTGACTGGTTGGCTCTAGTCAATTGCTGTGACAATGTCCCCAAAATTGGTTTCCTTATTTCTGTTTTCTAACTTTAATTTGCTTCAATCAAATGTTTTAAAACTAATACACAATCTTCATAACAAATATTACCTGTAAAACAAAACACAGATCAAGTTAGTAATCTGGTGGCATCACCTTTATCATTCTTGAGTTATGTCCCTTTATAATGCTATTATGAAGGAGGGGCATCATCTGTGTTCATGATAAACCCATTCTCCAATTTTGATATTGATCACTTTTCTCCTATCTCTTTGTCAAAAATATGCCAAATGCTTAAAGAACTTGACAAGGTGTTACCCTTCACTAATTCAAACAAAATAAAAAAGCATTCTTGAACACACAAATGCAGAAAAATCCTGTCATATTATTCTCTAATTCTTATAGATTGGGTTGCAAGGGGAATTATTTTTGCCCCATTTACCATTGAATGCAACTTTATGTGAATCACATGTTTAGTCATTTCAATGAAACGTTATATATTAAGGAGATGAGGCTTTATCCTTGTCTAATGTCAGCAATCATACCACATTTCCTTAACTCATAAAGTTGTTTCATTGGAGATGAAACAACTATCCAACATTGTCAAAAGTTAATTGTAGATTTAAGCAGATTTTATATCACCTCCCTACAGCACCATTCATACTCAGTATTAAAGGCCATAATTCTTATTAACCACTTTCAAAGACAAAGTCATAAGCTCTGCCAAGTTAGTGAGTTCTAAATCCCTAAATAATGTTTACATATAATAGAACAGTTTTGCTCAACACAACCATTGACTGATAAAAATTGATTATTTCAAAATGACTTATGTTTTTAGATTGTAAAAAATACCAAGAAGAAAATATTTTGCCCAGTTTTTCAATTAGTATTGTTTGAACACAGTGTAGTAAAGTTGTATCTGAAATGATATTTACATATGGTTTGTTATGTTGTTTGTCTGTGGAAAACATGGTCTTCCTGTCCTATTGTTGTCTGTCAGATAATTGGTCTTTGGTTCTCTTTGAAGCCTGTATTAACCATCAGTATATTGATGTATAGTACAAAGATTCCTCAGGAATCAATGGAAAGTGTAATTTGATGGAATGAAATAGATGCAATGTTCAGGGAGATTTTATTTCTGTAACCAAACAATATGATGGTCCATTTAATGTAATTATTTCCTGTTTAACGGCTGCTGCAATATTTATTTCCTTTAATTGATTTGATTTGCTTAACATTTGTGAAAGGGTTCTGAATGCATTTTCTACTTTCTGTTCTCAGTCATTACAGCAGTTATTACAGTCGCATGAAACTAAGTTGGAAGCCTGTCTGACAATGTCAATTAAAGATTGTATTTAGACAGCAACCTAACACAAGTTAATTATATAATGGACAACTGAAATGTTGCATAAGTATTGGGTAGTACAACTTGGACTTATGGTCAGGATTGCCACAATAGATCATTAAATTGATCATATATTATCTAGTAAAAACAAATTGATAAGAATAAAAGAAGGGGACTGTAGTTATCAATGATACAGCAACACAACAACAAATTGTAAAATCTTAAAGGGGAACATAATTAATCTATAATACATGTATATGATAGAAATAAACTGTTTGCAAGTGAACATCAAAATACATCACAATTTAAACTTTTTGGGGTTACAAATATAGTAATGAAAAGCCTGTAACTGTTTATAAATTGAATATATATAAAATCCAAACAAAAGTAATTTTTTATAATGCACTGCATTAAAGGTCCATTTCTATCCGACGCACAGGGGTGGATCCAGCCATTTTAAAAAGGGGGGTTATCAACCCAGGATAAAGGACGGATTGCATCCATTTGTCCTCATTCAAATGCATTGATTGTCCCAAATAAAAGGGGGTTCCAACCCTCAGAACCCTCTCCCTGGATCCGCCACTCAGACGCAGCTCATATATAGTTCACTCAATAGGGAAGTCGTGATTATGTAAATGTTGTGAATAAAATTTCATGCTTACAATAAAACATCTACCAAGAACATCATTAAGTAAAACACCATAAATTTACTGAGTTAAATCATTTAGATTGTTGAACTTTATTGTGAAATGAAGTATATGCAAATTATAGGAATTCTAATAGATTAATATATTCAACTAATATATTCAACATTTTGGTCCTTCGTTTCTCAGTTCTGTTTGAGTATATTCCATATTGTTGTATTGACTCAACCATAACGTCTGGCAGATGATTTATTAAGAAAATATTTGATGAAGTGGTAATTTGTCTGAACTTATCAAAACGTTTGATATAAAAACTCACATAGAATGTTATATTGTAATGGAAATGACACATGTAACTTCACGTATTTGACAACAGCATTGCAGAAAAATATAAAAAAAAGTCCTGTTTTGTCAGTTTTCGGATAAAGTCTTCTTAAATTAGGTACCATTTCTCATTTCTTCTAATCACTTAAAAGTTTTTATATTGATTCTAACCTTGTCCATTGAAATACATGCTTTATACAACAGCAAAAAATTGCAAATTGGCTCTGTGGAAATGCTGATCTCTGAATAACTAATTAAACCTCATGCTCCTCTTTTGACAGAGATTCTGATTGTTAATTAAATTTTATAACAAATTAAGCTTAATCTATAGCATGAGTGATGAATTCTCTGACGTTTTTGTAAAAAAATGGTTGAATAATAATGAATGATATTGATGGCTCATTAATAGAATCTTGTAAACATTTTATTTTGACAAGATCAACTTGTGTATTGGCCCTAAATCAGAGAAATTATTTAGGGTTGAATCTTTTTTTCAAACGATCAAGTTATACACAATAATTGTAGTCACATCAAGCTAAGGAAAACATCAATTATAACAAGCAATTCCTGGATAAGTATATGCTTTTATACATGACAGGGAGCATATGGTAGTCACACCAAGGAAGTTTCTGAATAACAAACATTTTACAGTAAAGGCAGGGTATCTTTTTGTGTAAAACAACCCTTCTGTACAAATGGATGCAACAAAGATTGCTGAAAATAGCTATATTTAATATTTGATTTGACTTTTATAAGTTTTAGTTCTGTCAAACATTTTATTTTTGTTTTAGAAATTTTTTTCATGGTAATAATTCAAGATTTGGATGTCTTTGAATGACAGGCATTGGACATTCTTCATGGAATATACATGATACTTTGATATATACTATCTCAGCAAGTCTTCATTGTATCTTTTTCCTACAATATCATGGCTAGAGGTATAGGGGGAGGGTTGAGATCTCATAAACATGTTTAACCCCGCCACAATTTTTTCTTGACCCAAGTCAGGAATCTCTGGTCTTTGTTAGTCTTGTATTATTTCAATTTTAGTTTCTTGTGTACAATTTGGAAATTAGTTATGGCGTTCATTATCACTGAACTAGTATATATTTTATACTCATTACATTGAAGACCTGTTGGTGACCTTCTGCTGTTGTTTTTTCTATAGTCGGGTTGTTGTCTCTTTGATACATTCCCCATTTCCATTCTCAATTTTATTCATTCCATCCCTCAATCACAATATCTTTTCCTACAATATCATTAGTTCTACATGTCATTAATAAGACAACGTTACTTCCTGTTCATAATAGTGGATTAAAATCTGTAAGAGGATAATTAATAAAAACTTTGAGTTTCAATCAATAGCAGAGTGATTGTCTTTAAAAGACTTAGTTGAGTAATCTTAAATTACTTGACATTTTACAAATAAATCTTGTTTCCTGGTAGAGATTGATAAACCAATAGTTAATACAGGTTTTTCTACTTATTGAAAACTCTGTGATTCATAAAATGGCATGTTCTGAAATACTGCTCTAAGTTATAGTATATGTGGTGATATATGTTGCATTTCTCATGATCATAATTTCATAATTATGCTGCCTGATTGGTTGTATATGACATTGCAATGTGTTGCTGCTTGTGTTATATAGTTATCAATATGGCATGGCAATATGTTCCTGCTTGGGTAATATCAGAATGTCATTATAATGAGTTGCTGCTTGGGTGTTATCCTATCAATATATCATGGTTATGTGTTGCTGTATGTTATTATCAATATTTAATGGTAATGTGTTTTTGCTTTGTTATCCATATGTCATGGTAATGTGTTGTTGCTTTGTTATCCATATGTCATGGTAATGTGTTGTTGCTTTGTTATCCATATGTCATGGTAATGTGTTGCTGCTGGGTTAGTATTCATATGTCATGGTAATGTTTGCCTTCTCTGTAATTATTCATATGTCATGGTAATGTGTTGCTGCTGGGTTATTATTCATATGTCATGGTTATGTGTTGCTGCTGGGTTATTATTCATATGTCATGGTTATGTGTTGCTGCTTGGTTATTATTCATATGTCATGGTTATGTGTTGCTGCTGTGTTATTATATATTTGTTATAGTAATGTGTTGCTGCTTGGTTATTATGTATATGTCATGGTAATGTCATGTTGCTGGGTTATTATTCATATGTCATAGTAATGTGTTGCTGCTGGGTTATTATTCGTATTTCATGGTAATGTGTTGCTGCTGGGTTACTTTGTCATTATTCATATGTCATGGTTATGTGTTGCTGCTGGGTTATTATTCATTTGTCATGGTAATGTGTTGCTGCTTGCAAATGGTTATCAATTTGTCATGGTAATTGTTGTTGCTGGCTTATTATATATTTGTCACGGTAATGTGTTGCTGCTTGCAATTGGTTATCAATGTGTCATGGTAATGTGTTGCTGCTTGCAATGGGTTATCAATGTGTTACAGCAATTTATTGCTGCTGGGTTATTATCAAGATATCATGACAAAGTGTTGCTGCTTGGTTACTATCAATTTGTTTTGATCTAATAAGTTATTACCCTGCTGTTGGATTATTGTGTTCATCAAAGGCACTTATATTCTTCTCAAAATATGCAAATTGAAGCCATAAATTTTTTAAACAGATATCAAATGCTACATTGTAAGTTATGTTGATAATAAGTCACTTCAATACTTTTATTTCAGTAATTTCAGTTTTTCAGTCTTCAAAACTTTGAAAAGATATGATACTTTGTTGCATGAAGCTCTCATATTTACCTGGGATTTGTTTCAGTAAATGCAACAAACTCATCTAGAATATCTTCAAAGTTACTTTGAAGATGATATTAATGTGTTATAGAAGTAGGTTTTACTGATGATTTTTATCACAGTTTCACCTGTATGATCTTAACTAATTACCCATGATTGATTGTCACTATATAGAAACCTATTACTACTTCAGTTGTAATGATAGAACAAGTAGATACCACAGACTTAGGATTCCTCACTGATTCTACGATTATTTCATTCTTTAAATGTTCTATGCATTATATAATTTGATTTTTAGCTCCATTGTATTATATGGAGTAGTTTACTTCAATGGCAACATCAATTAATTTGAGGAGATAATTAAGTAAACATTAGAGTCAATTATGTAACATTATTATGTCTAGGTCTGTATCTGTAGGGACCAAAAACAAACAAAATTTTTAAATGAGGAAATTAAAGTACATTTGATGCTTTTTCTCTGTGGTAGCTTTATTCAGAAGCACGTTTGTGTTTGCCTCAGAGTTCACAAGACAAAAACAGCTCTTAAGTTTTATCAGATAAATGAAATATCAGGACACTCAATACAAATTAACAGAACATTTTTTGACATTTTACAGACACTTTTATTGTGTGATTCATGATGAGATTTGATGTGTCTTTCTCAGATGACAGGGTTGATAATCTAGACCATTGCTGGAAAATCTGGTATTTTAAAATATTAGAAGCATGAAGGATATATACATAACCTAGAGACTGCTAAAATAATTTTGCAATCATTCTTTATCATGCAAATATGAATTTTTTTTCAACATTTACGCAACATCCTTAAAACAAATCTGTATAGTCAATTATTGCATGTTTTATTTGTTCATATTTCCATGGTAAAATAACCATTAATTGCAGCACATTGCATACATTTTCAATCCATTCAGAATACATGCCAGTATGCAATTTATATAATGGAAGGATACCTGCATCATCATTATTGATATTGATGCTGTAAATCTCTGCTGCAGGTATCCTTCCACGATTTTAATTAGTTTTTAATTTATCTTTTACTTAGTTTGCTAGTGGAATTGATTAAAGCTGCCCATAATAGACTAACTATTGTGGCTTGATTCTATAGGATTTATTTTAATCTTTGACCTTTTATGTCCTGTTACTGAGTCTGTTAGAGTGTCTGTGTTCTTATAGTCACCAAATAGCACAAAAATAACAAAATATTTGAAGGTCAACATCTTACTGCCTTTTGCAGAACAAAAAATGGAAGTTTTTAACGACCTTGACTGGCTATACAGCAAGTTTTTTAACAAGTATCCAATTATTTGTTTTTGTTTGAATTTATTTCTCAACTTATCCTTTAAAGGGAGATAACTCAAATAAAATGATTTCTTATGAAGGAATGTTTTACTTATGGCAAGAAAATAAGAATGGTGACATCCTTTTTATTTGTATTGTCTAAAGCATATTAAAAACCTCAAAATTATAATCCAAAGAAATATATATACTCAAGATCCATCTTTCATTAAGAGATGACAGTGCTGATCATACTGATAAATCATGATAAATAAAATAAAAAGTATTAATGCGTATGCATATATATTTTGATCTTCATCTGTCGTAACAACAAGTGGTTTCGATTTTCTATCATTCTTTAGTTTTGATTTATTTCAACTCTATTTTGTGGCAAGACTTGTTTTTTTCCTTGGCAGGTTAACTCACTGACGCTTATAACTTCTTTCAGCCTACGCATCAACACCGCTGGATATGAATATTCCACATAATTGATTAAAGAATTCCCAAGTGTTCCATTAGACCCACAAATTCACTCTCCTTTAATTGTTCAGCAATAAATTCAAAATCTAGGATCAAATCAAATTTCCGTTATTTTCTAATTGTTTCACGTGGTTGAATTCATCAGATTTTTAGTTTCATTTGTATTATATAATTTGATAAGTATGTTAACACAAGATTTATTTTATGTGAAAGGTTCCAACTTTAAAAAGCATTGAAATAAAAGAAACTTTGAATTAAATTTTGATTTTAGTCATTGACTTTTGTTTTAGAAATTTTAATTTGATTACAGATGTACTTTATTGTTATTGTTATTTTCTGGTGATAAAATTAGTTTAGAATATAATATAATTTTCAACATGAAAACTTGATTTCAGGCATTATGACATTTTCAATTATTAAAGCTTCAAAACAAAAGTTTTTCAAAAGACTTCCTATGTGGGATATTTTGTGGCAGTGTTGAAGACCCAATCAGATAGTCTTCTGTTCTATGGCTGAGTTGTCTCTTTGACACATTGTCCATTCTCAATTTCATGAAGTTGTTGAATATTACGAATGGAAATAATGTCTACAATAATTGCTCAACTAATAAGACCTAAAATGTCTTGTAAACTTTAACAAACTATGATTCGTTTTCTCATTAATCAAGATAAAAACTAGGCATTTTTGAGATGAAGCTTTTTAATGATATACGTACTTGCTTCCAAATTGATCTAAAAAGATTCTGAAAATATTGAGAAATTAATTACAGTTTATATGAAAAGATTCTTAAAGAAAATCAATTTCAATGCTAATTCATATGTTGGAAACAAAGTATAAAAAAATGAAGTCTTACAATGAATTGTATATGACTTATAATAACATCAAGTATTATTTTTGTTGGCATTGCGATAAGGATTTTCTCTTTTACAAGAAAGTTATGATGAGAAATCCAACTTGTTAGCCAAAAATCTTAGATAAGTTCAATGCTTGAAGAAAGTAAAGGCTTGACACTGTGTGACGTCACTGAAAAATTCTCTTGGAACATTATGAGGTGGCTCAGCCAATAAGTAATCTGCTTACATTGTGATGATACTAGAATTACCAAGAGACTGGGCTAAGTATTACACAGGTGAATGGAAGGACAATATGATTGCTGATGAGACACAAATCTACTAGAGACCAAAAAATATGCTAATATTCTATGTCAACAACAAATTAGGGCACTGACAGTACAGCCTTCAACAATGACTAAACCCATACTAATACATCAGTTAATGGTAATTTTCATTGGAGCTACATCAGTGATTAGCTTAAACATCCTGATTTTTTAGTCATGTCAAATTAGGTCTACATGATAACTTAGATCAAACCTTTCAGTAATTCTCTTGTCATAAGTTAAAGCATTAAAATATGGTCTTGGTTTACGGGAACACAACTTCTTCATTAAACTTTTTTAGTTCTACACTTGGGGTATTAAGCTAAATTTTGTCTCTAAATGACCTTTAGATCAGCTCCTAATTAAACCTTCTGACGTCAAGCAACAATCTCTTTTTAATTTTGACGTCAAATTTTTATACTGTGATGTCAAATTTTTATATTGTGATGTCAAATTTTATGGAATCTTGTTTGATTTTATGTAATGGTGGATAAATGTGCATAAAAGTGTAAATACATCTATAAAAGTTCAGCATTAAGCATCAAGTTTTAACATTTAACATTTAAATTCATCATCCAGAATTTCATTTCCAAAAAGCATTTCTGCTTTCAAATTAGTTCCGAAGTGTTACGTAAATTGTCTTTTCATTTGTAACATGACGTTGGTTACGTTTTAAGATTAACTTTGACACTTGAAACTCTGAATTAGTCTTCCTTATTGATATCTGTCATATCAGATTCTGGTAGAACATGGTAATATCATACAATTTATTCCAGGGAGGGATAATTGGATTATTGCTGGTAATTGTTCACCAAATTTGATGGATCTAAAGTCATTATTCTCAGTCAAATCAACAATATTTAATCATTTGTCAGTTATAACTGCTGGGTTTGTATGTTTGTACAAACTATTGGTGTGTAATGATTGACCATTGCTGTGTGAGTCAATCATACAATATCTGTATCTTGTCAAATGTTACCATTAGAATAAACTGGTTAGACAGGGGTTAGCTAGGCTAAATTTATCTCAAATTTTTCCATATAACTCTCTTCCTTGATTGGTTCTCTGGAAGTGATATCCTTAGATATTATTTTGAAAAGGCATGTACAATTTGTATCTTCATCAATTTAATAAAAATTAGCTAAATATTCCTCTCTCTCTCTAAATAACAACATTTGTCTCCTACATTCTGGAATTATAATTCAGGAAAGTTTCTGTGTTGACTCTTACATCATTATTATGACTGGTAACTAATTCTCATCATTTGGTGTTCATCCCCATAATTTGTTTTGAAATATTGTTATCTAAAACTTGTTGGCAGATGAAAACTATTGAGTACTATGTGGGTGGTTTGCTGTAAAATTGTGAGTGATAGAAATGATGCCTCAGGGGATATTTAAATAATAGACAGGTACTGATTCTGGGACTTACTGCAAGCACAACTAAAGACAACAATTTATGGTTGGCTGTCTATGGACAGCTACAACTTAAAGACAACAATGTATGAGGTGCTGTGATTTGGGACAGGCACAACTAAAGACAACAATTTATGAGGCACTGGTTAGGGACAGGTACAATTAATACAACAATTTATGAGGTGCTGTGATTTGGGACAGACACAACTAAAGACAACAATTTATGAGGTGCTGTGATTTGGGAAAGACACAACTAAAGACAACAATTTATGAGGCACTGGTTAGGGACAGGCACAACTAATACAACAATTTATTAGGTGCTGTGATTTGGGACAGACACAACTAAAGACAACAATTTATTAGATGCTGTGATTTGGGACAGACACAACTAAAGACAACAATTTATGAGGCACTGGTTATGGACAGGCACAACTAATACAACAATTTATGAGGTGCTGTGATTTGGGACAGACACAACTAAAGACAACAATTTATGAGGCACTGGTTATGGACAGGCACAACTAATACAACAATTTATGAGGTGCTGTGATTTGGGACAGACACAACTAAAGACAACAATTTATGAGGCACTGGTTATGGACAGGCACAACTAATACAACAATTTATTAGGTGCTGTGATTTTGGACAGACACAACTAAAGACAACAATTTATTAGGCACTGGTTAGGGACAGGCACAACTAATACAACAATTTATGAGGTGCTGTGATTTGGGACAGACACAACTAAAGACAACAATTTATTAGGTGCTGTGATTTGGGACAGACACAACTAAAGACAACAATTTATGAGGCTCTGGTTATGGACAGGCACAACTAATACAACAATTTATGAGGTGCTGTGATTTGGGACAGACACAACTAAAGACAACAATTTATGAGGTGCTGTGATTTGGGACAGACACAACTAAAGACAACAATTTTTTATAGACCCCTTGATATTCGTTTTTGTCTGATTGATACACTTAAAATTCCCTCACTGTTATAATCAGGATTAAATCTTAGTTTAAAGTTTTAACATAATAGTACTAAATTTATTGTAATTTCAAAATCAGTAATAGATAGATGACATTTTTAGTTTAATATTTAATGAAGCAGGAAATAGTCTTTATACACCAGGGACAGTAATAGTTAAAATAAACAAGTGAGAAAAGATCTTCTTGACACTCCAGGCAAAGGAAAACACATGAAAGTGTAAGGAGATATTACATGTGGGAAAGTTCATTTTGACAAATGGAAATGTGAAAATTGTATGTCAGTGGGAATATTTTTGTCACGCTTTCAATGGTCATATGATAATTGGGTATATACTAGTAACTTGAGAAAGTTTGATTAAAAAAAAAAGAATAAAATATATTGTAGTGTAACCCAATTCACTGGTTTCCAGTATAATTGATAAGTGTTACAGATTCAGATTATCAAATTAACAAAAACCAAGAAGTATTACAACAGCCTTTAGTCCCTACAGAGCTATGAAGCTTTTTTTTAATTTCCTCTGTTGTCTGAGTCCTTTATGATGATTGTTATATAATTGACCTAATTTTTTTTATTATACATAATGGATATTTTCAGAAGCCCAAAAAACTATTTTTTTCATGTGCTATTATACTGTGGCCTTGTTTCTTTTTTCCATGGCTTAATTAACTTAAGAACTTAAGCTTTTCCTTGAATTGAAAAACAGTTGTGTGAAAAATATTACCGTTCAAATAACATTAGAAATTTTGCATGTTGGTTCATTAGATATCTGTTGCATACATATGAACAATAGACAAATGATCTTTGATTTTTCATTCTAATTTGATCTGGAATTTGTCAAGAGATTATGTTGAAATTGAAATAAATGATATGAAATAGCTTGTGTTCAAGCGTAAAAGAAGTAAACTGGCTTTCCTATAATCTGAAATACTTTAGGCTTGTCTTGATGTATCTTAAGAATTAATTTGATTATTAATCTGCATGGATCCATTGTGATACTGTATTATATGACTAATGATGAACTTATCACTAACTAATTCATTGTGCTCAGAGATGTGAAGAAACAGTTTCAGGAAATTTAAAAGAATCAATTGATATATATGTATAGGTCTCGCTAGGCTGACAGCAACATTTTTCGTTTAAAAATATATCTTTTGCCTTTTATTTAAAACTCCGAAAGTAATAGAGAATTAGAATATTAAAAGACATATCAAATTATGGGAAGATGCAGAATATAAATATAAGACATAAACAATGCAATACAAAGACTTTGATTAGTCCAACTATCAAATCCTGAAGATGGATTGTTTGAAACTTAAAGAACAGTTAATGGTTACAAGGAAAGTCGGGTTAAAAACTTTAAAGTTTTAGGGAAAAGGGAAAAATGCAATGTGGATTTGCTTTTACACCATGGTCAACTATGGTGTTATGAACCACTTTTGTTACCATGGTTGACCAAGCTCAAATTTTTTAGTGGCTGACCATTGCCAATTTGACAATCATGTTTGACCAAGCTCAAATATAAAGTTGGTGACCAGTTGTAATTAAGTTGACAGTGAACCAAGGTGAATTATGAAACAATCTCCGGTAAACCATTGTGAATTTAACTGTCTTTTTTCGTATTCTGTGGTTGCTGACCATATTGACCACCTGGACAGCGCTTGTCATTGATCTAATTCTGTATACCAATTTACAATATCAAGCTGCAAAAAAATATCTGGTAAAATAATGTTACATTTTAGAAATCATTACATTACAGATGTTGCTAATTGAGGGAGTATTAATTGAAGTACAAATGTAAATTTGATCAAACATGTATCGATATATATAGTTGATAATTAAATATCAGTTGTTAATTATTATTTGTCATAAATATTTAATTGCAATAAAATATACAGAATCCAATAGATGTCATAAAATTTTCCAGGAAAAGGTTCCAATAAAACAGATGCCCATTCTATAAAATTAAAATTTTGTCAGCTACATATAATTTCCATCAGTGCAAATCTCTCCATATAATAATTATTTTGAATCGTTTTTTGTTTACAAAGCTTTTAACAACTTGGTGGTCTGTTTACCATGAGTAAATTCAAAAGTAATGGAGTCAGTTGTCTGAGCTAGATCAAACAATTAAAAATATGAATCTGTCTTTGTTTTCCACATTGATTTCTAGGTCAATTGTTAAATTACTATGATAGATTTACTATTTGTTCTCAGCTTCAGCTGGATCACAGAGATAAAGATGAATTCAAATTATTTTGTGTGTATGATTGGATCAGAGAGATGTTTTGTAGAATTGAAATATTAAAACTATTTTTGGATTTGGACTTTTGAAAGAAACAAACCATTAATATCTGACCTACTTTAATTACAATTGTTGTTTCTGTTTATTCATTGCTTTAAGTCAATCACATATATCACACACAGTCAATGTAGTAGATTGATATCACATACATTTCTCCCGAATAGATCAGAGTTTGATATTTCGATTCATTATTGTAATATTCCTTTAATAGGGATTTGAATTAGTCATTTATTGCTCATTTTATGTGTATTGAAGGAGAATAAAATTTAATAATTAACACATTCCTTAGTTCTCCAACACTGAGATTGTGAGTTCAAACCCTGCTCATACGGTGCACTTGACCCCAATCTAAATTGACTAGGATTATCAGTTTTCCTATTGTAGTTGTGGTTTTCTCTGGGTACTCTGTTTTCCTCCACTAATAAAAACTGGCCGCCACAAAATAGTCCAAAAGTTGTACTTAAAAGTGGTGTTAAACATCAAAAATGAAAACGAACCTTAGTTCGGCACTGTGAAAGGTGCAGATTCAGACATCCCCCCCTTTTTTCCAAAAAAATTTAAAGATTTTGTGTCAAAATATTAGGTCCTCTCCTTCCTTATTCTCAGGATCCCCTCACCCTTTTCCTAACACCAAATTCCCAATCCTAAAAATGTCATGGTAAGTTGAATAGAAAATAGTTAAATTCACAAGTATGCCAAACTTAGAGGGGCTTTTAATATATATAAATACATTGTGAATTTGTGAAAATCTTCAAAAATTAATGACTAGAGAAGTGAACTAAAAAATGATAAATGCAAAATAAAGTTTCCACAAAAATAATTTGGTTTATAGGTTGAAAGTATCACTTATAGATAATTATAGGTACAAATTAGCAATTTAATAAAAGATTACCATTGAAAAAGTGATTTATATTAACATTTTTATTTTGCAGACATTATCACAATCAAACTCACAAAAGTCCACAACAAGTACAGATGAAGAAAATGGCAGTGTTTGGAAGGGAATGAAAAACTTCGCTAATATGTTAATGGAAGATCCCGTTGTTGAAGAAGAGTTGCCTCCACCAGATCCTACAGAGGGCGTTGATTGTGGATTAGGAAAATTACAAATTTCACTTAGTTATGATTTTCAAACTTTAACATTAACTTTAAAAGTGTTACAAGCAACAAATTTAATTGCCAAAGACTTTTCGGGAACTAGTGACCCTTATGTTAAAATATTATTACTACCCGACAAAAAACATAAACTTTTAACAAAAGTGAAGAAACGCAATCTCAACCCACGATGGAATGAATGTTTCCTCTTTGAAGGTAAGTAAGAAATGTCTTAAGCATATAAATCTTATATATGAGTGCTAATTTTCTTTGGTTCGATTTGAATTCTATTTTGATATAATTGTACAATTTGATAAATTTAGCTAAGACTAATAAGGACTTTAACAACTTGCCTTCATTTACTTTATGTAAGATTACCTGAGGTCCATATGAGCAATGTTGGATTAGACTTATACACAACTCTTCATAAAATGAGTTAATTTTAAATAGATCAGACTCCTGCAATACAAAAGTGTTTAACACATGTTAGTTTCAGTTGCAATTGCCCATAAAAAGCAATGTTTACTTCTATAACATTGTTACTTGGATGGAGAGTTGTCTCATTGTCACTCATACCACATATTCCTATATCTATATTGTTTTATTAATATTTGTAAGTATAGGTTTGATTTAATTGAATTTATAAGCAACTGAATGCCATGGTTCCCTTGATTGAATTCCTTTAATAGCTCTTTGCTGTGGAAATGGATTCATAGAAATAAAATGAGTAAAAAAAACACTGCAATAAATAACCAACATTTAGAGGTCTGCAACATTTAGTTGGTGCTAACATCGTACATGTATATTGTGATCTAAGGAAGATCTGACATTTATAAAATCCATAATAGGTACATCATGTAAAAATGTCAGAAAAGAAGAGAAATAAAATGTAAATAAGATACAGATGCCTGCTGGGATCAAAATTGTCTTTAGGATCCGTACATCCATCTAACTCAAGATAAGGAATAGACAAACAGTTAAATATCAATTTCATAATAACCTCATTTCAAGGATCATGTTTTTCTTAGAAATAACCATAAATAAAGGAAATAGAAAATGTAATTTATAAATTACAAATAGCCATAAAGACAATTCGTTTTGATATTATCTATAGAGGACATCCATTACAGTAGTGCACATGGAGTATAACTTGCTATGATATAGTCTTGATGTCACCAAATGTATAGATTTATGTCACAATATCCAGGCTGGATCATTTATATAGTATTGGACTTTCTTGTGGTTTCATTAATTATGATTGGCTCCCAATTTTACTCTGGCGGAGAAAAAAAATTCTGATTATTACTAATTAACATTTTTGGTTTTTGTATTGCCTTGAGGAAGTCAAAAAGCAAGACAAGTATGCTGTTTCTGGCAGTAGAGGCGTTGGCAGCAACAATGTATTTTGGCACATCTCATTATCATGGAGATTATTTGGCCCCACCCCCTCAGTCAGAAAGTGAATTTATCCCTTTTACGAAATCTTCCCACCAAAAAATGCATACATTATTAATTTTTTCCTGTTTGAATGGTTTTACTCTAGTCATTTTATGGGGCCTTTTATAGCTTGCTATTTTGTGTGAGCCAAAACTCCTTGTTGTGTTGTAGACGTACTTTTACCTTAGATGGCTTACTTTTACAATTTGTGACTTGAATTGAGATTTGTCTCATTGACACTAATGCTACAACTTCTATCTATCTATTGAATATGTGACCTGTTTAAACAAATATAAGACCTAGAAACTCTGAATAGCAGAATTCTTCTGAGGTCAACTTTGCCTGAAGGAATTGGAATCTTAAAAAGTTTCTTAATAACTACTGAATTTATCAACTGAGAATTTAAAGAAAGTATGTTATAAATCATGTCAGCACTGAAGTACAGACTATTAATCTGATGGTACCCTTGGGAACCAGTCCACTAGCAGCTGTATTAATTGACCCAGTGTTAGAATAGGAAAACAACACTAGATATAGATTTACTGCATACAAAGTGTTTCATCAAGAAAGCTCAAATTCTGAAGAATCTAAAGTAACAGCAATATTGTGTAAAGAATAATTGTAAAGTGAACATGTCCATCTTTTCATAAGACCTTGACCTTATTTATATGGATCATTGCTAATGTTGAGTTCTTATATATTTATACAAATATCAAGAGTTTTTATATCAAAGACTTTCAACATACCATTCAATCATAATGAGTAAAGGAGATCAGGGTGTTGAATATCATATGAATGGAAGGAAACGTCTCAGGAAAGGAGATCAGGGTGTTGAATATCATATGAATTGAAGAAAACGTCTCAGGAAAGGAGATCAGGGTGTTGAATATCATATGAATTGAAGGAAACGTCTCAGGAAAGGAGATCAGGGTGTTGAATATCATATGAATTGAAGGAAACGTCTCGGGAAAGGAGATCAGGGTGTTGAATATCATATGAATGGGAGGAAACGTCTCAGGAAAGGAGATCAGGGTGTTGAATATCATATGAATGGGAGGAAACGTCTCAGGAAAGGAGATCAGGGTGTTGAATATCATATGAATTGAAGGAAACGTCTCAGGAAAGGAGATCAGGGTGTTGAATATCATATGAATGGGAGGAAACGTCTCAGGAAAGGAGATCAGGGTGTTGAATATCATATGAATTGAAGGAAACGTCTCAGGAAAGGAGATCAGGGTGTTGAATATCATATGAATTGAAGGAAACGTCTCAGGAAAGGAGATCAGGGTGTTGAATATCATATGAATTGAAGGAAACGTCTCAGGAAAGGAGATCAGGGTGTTGAATATCATATGAATGGGAGGAAACGTCTCAGGAAAGGATATCAGGGTGTTGAATATCATATTTATTGAAGGAAACGTCTCAGGAAAGGAGATCAGGGTGTTGAATATCATATGAATTGAAGGAAACGTCTCAGGAAAGGAGATCAGGGTGTTGAATATCATATGAATTGAAGGAAACGTCTCAGGAAAGGAGATCAGGGTGTTGAATATCATATGAATTGAAGGAAACATGTCAGGAAAGGAGATCAGGGTGTTGAATATCATATGAATGGGAGGAAACGTCTCAGGAAAGGATATCAGGGTGTTGAATATCATATTTATTGAAGGAAACGTCTCAGGAAAGGAGATCAGGGTGTTGAATATCATATGAATTGAAGGAAACGTCTCAGGAAAGGAGATCAGGGTGTTGAATATCATATGAATTGAAGGAAACGTCTCAGGAAAGGAGATCAGGGTGTTGAATATCATATGAATGGGAGGAAACGTCTCAGGAAAGGATATCAGGGTGTTGAATATCATATTTATTGAAGGAAACGTCTCAGGAAAGGAGATCAGGGTGTTGAATATCATATGAATTGAAGGAAACGTCTCAGGAAAGGAGATCAGGGTGTTGAATATCATATGAATTGAAGGAAACGTCTCAGGAAAGGAGATCAGGGTGTTGAATATCATATGAATTGAAGGAAACGTCTCAGGAAAGGAGATCAGGGTGTTGAATATCATATGAATGGGAGGAAACGTCTCAGGAAAGGATATCAGGGTGTTGAATATCATATTTATTGAAGGAAACGTCTCAGGAAAGGAGATCAGGGTGTTGAATATCATATGAATTGAAGGAAACGTCTCGGGAAAGGAGATCAGGGTGTTGAATATCATATGAATTGAAGGAAACGTCTCAGGAAAGGATAACAGTCAAGGGCAATGTACAAGACTTATATCCAAAGCTTCCAATATCCTTGTTTAAAATTAATTGAAAACGTTGTGTTTTGGTTTAAGACTCAATCAATAGCAAAAAAATACCCCGCCATTATGAAACTTGACCCGACTTTCAACTGTAAATCACATATTTCCGAGTAAAAAAGATATGTAACTGTTAATAGCAAGAACATATGTAAGAATATTCAATGCAATTGTTGATCCTTAAATTACTGACAGGACATGATGTGACATTTAAGTTATTGTAGAATTACGAGTTCTATATGTCTCTGTCTTATAACATTTAAGTCTTTGTAGAATTACATAACTCAAGCTCCATACTTCTCTTCCTTCTAACATACTAACATTTTAATGTCACTTCAAGCTGTGCAATTTTCTGCTGTTCAATATGTGACATAAGTGTTAAAACTGAGTTAAAAGGTACATGCTCAAATGAATAAGTTGTTGATTTTTCCGTTCAATAACCCTCTGGATGTTGCAGTAATGTAATTGAATATAAAAACAAGTGTTTAATGTGTAAATTCGATCAAATATCGGTATTGCAAGAAACATATCGATCTTATGTCTGAAACTTAACTATTCTTCAGATATGAATAATGTGAATCTTAAGAAATTTTGAAAGACCATATAACAATGGTTTCAAAAGACGCAGCTAAGTCAGGTGTTAGAATTACTCAACATGTTTGCTATAAAAAAAATCATTCAATAGTAACTTCTAACTTTCAAAATAAATTCCAGAAGTTGAAATTTCTTTTTTTACAATCCAATTTAAGTTTAATTAAGATAATGAAAATAAGAAGATGATAAGAAAATATGTTGAGCTCATTTGCAAATGACATTGTACAATTTTGATTCAACTGTTAAGCTTATGCTAATGAGTTAGTACAATAGTGACTCAACTATTTAGCTTATAACAGAGAATTATATAGATTAAGAGTTTATTAAGAATTCTAGAAAATGGAAACTTTATACCATGGAATGTTACTCCAGTGTTGTCATTAGTTTTCTTCTGAAAAAAGGCATTCCATTGGACATACATTATTTATTGTGACCATGATGTATACAAATGAGAACGGAAATGGGAAATGTGAGAGACAACAACGGGACCATAGAACAGACAACATGGTTACACCCCTGCATGTATGGTCATACCACTGTGATCATGTATGTATGGTCATACCACTGTGATCATGTATGTATGGTCACACCATTGTGATCATGTATGTATGGTCACACCACTGTGATCATGTATGTATGGTCACACAACTGTGATCATGTATGTATGGTCACACCACTGTGATCATGTATGTATGGTCACACAACTGTGATCATGTATGTATGGTCACACCACTGTGATTATGTATGTATGGTCACACCACTGTGATCATGCATGTATGGTCACATCACTGTGATCATGCATGTATGGTCACACCACATTCTGCTGAAACCAACACATTGATCATATGCCTATCCTTGTAGAAAAAAACCCTGAGTTTTCAAACACCCTGTTTAATCCCACAATTTTGTGTGCCCCCCCCCCCCCCCCCATTGTGTATACCCAGGTTTCACTGTACTAGTTGGCTACTATAACAGATACCTTTATCAATTAAAGTGAGTGTAGATCTAGCACCAAAACCATATGCAATTTTTGCTCTGTCCAGTAATTTTAACCATGATTCGAGTGTTAGTTGAGACAATAACAACAATTAGTACTAGCAATTATTATCTATTTATTCAGAAAAAATAATCAATATATAGAATTCAATCATTACTCCTGGTATAAGCTATACCTGTATATATATATAGCTAGTTGAAACAACATCAACATAAAAAGTCCCATTTCATGTTTGATAAAAAATGGACATACCACTCAACCTTATCAGTTATTGTTTCCTTCACTCTCAAAGATTCCATTCTGCATACACCAACAAACAAGTCAAAAACATATGGTATAAACTGAAAGACAGTGGTGTGACCATACATACATGATCACAGTGGTGTGACCATACATACATGATCACAGTGATGTGACCATACATACATGATCACAGTGGTGTGACCATACATACATGATCACAGTGGTGTGATTATACATACATAATCACAAAGGTGTGACCATACATGCATGATCACAGTGGTGTGACCATACATACATGATCACAGTGGTGTGATTATACATACATAATCACAAAGGTGTGACCATACATGCATGATCACAGTGGTGTGACCATACATACATGATCACAGTGGTGTGACCATACATACATGATCACAGTGGTGTGACCATACATGCATGATCAGTGGTATGACCATACATTCATGATCACAGTGGTGTGACCATACATTCATGATCACCGGGTGTAATCATACATATAACCATGTTTTCTGTTCTATGGTCCTGTTGTTGTCTCCTTGACACATTCACCATTTCCATCCTCAATTTCATACAAGGTCTTTTTTCAGAAGAAAACTAATGACAACACTAGAGTAACATCCCATGGTCTAAAACTTTCCATTTTCTAGAATTCTTAATAAACTCTTAATCTAAATAATTCTCTGTTTTATGCTAATGAGTTAGTACAAAAGTGATTCAACTGTTAAGCTTATGCTAATGAGTTAGTACAATAGTGATTCAACTGTTAAGCTCATGCTAATGAGTTAGTACAATAGTGATTCAACTGTTAAGCTCATGCTAATGAGTTTGCACAATAGTGATTCAACTATTTAGCTTAGGCTAATGAGTTAGTACAATAGTGACTCAACTATTTAGCTTATGCTAATGAGTTAGTACAAAAGTGATGCAACTGTTGAGCTTATGCTAATGAGTTAGTACAATAGTGATTCAACTGTTAAGCTCATGCTAATGAGTTTGTACAATAGTGATTCAACTGTTAAGCTCAGGCTTATGAGTTAGTACAATAGTGATTCAACTGTTTAGCTTATGCTAATGAGTTAGTACAATAGTGATTCAACTGTTAAGCTTATGCTAATGAGTTAGTACAATAGTGATTCAACTGTTAGGCTCATTCTAATGAGTTAGTACAATAGTGATTCAACTGTTAAGCTCATGCTAATGAGTTAGTACAATAGTGATTCAACTGTTAAGTGTATGCTAATGAATTAGTACAATAGTGATTCAATTGTTTAGCTCATGCTAATTATATAATGAGTTTGTACAATAGTGATTCAACTGTTAAGTTCATGCTTATTATATAATGAGTTTGTACAATAGTGATTCAACTGTTAAGCTTATGCTAATTATATAATGAGTTCATACAATGGTGATTCTACTGTTAAGCTCATGCTAATGAGTTTGTTCAATGGTGATTCAACTGTTAAACTTATGCTAATGAGTTAGTACAATAGTGATGCAATATTTAAGCTTATGCTAATGCATGAGTGATTCAGCTTTTAAGTATATATGTTAGTGCAAGAGTGATACAACTGTTTTAAAGCTGATGATAATAAAGTAGTTCAAGAGGGATTCAATGTTAAACTATAAATGGAAATGAGCAGCTTAGCCAATATGAAATTAAAACAAAGTTAGCAATTAAGTTACTATTCTACAATCTGTTATCTAAAATGCAGCTTACTATAGGCTTTTATGATCGTTTTCAGGCTGGCCACACAACAAGTTATTAGAGAAGACATTATATTTACAAGTAATAGATTATGACAGATTTAGTAGAGATGATCCTATAGGAGAAACTTACATTCCTCTTAATGAAATTGATCTGTCACAATCTCCTGTAATGTGGAGGTTTCTACAGCCATGTAAAGACAGTCGGGTAAGATAGAAGAATAGAATAGTTTATGCTACACCATATTGTATATGAGGTAGATATTGTCAATTTCATCTGTTTTTAACCACTTAAACAACTGTTCCCTTGATCAATCAATTGAGCCATTTTATTTTTCATTTGTGTAGGAGTTATGGGATTAATTTTACCTTTTTAGCTCACCTGGTCCAAAAGGCCAAGTGAGCTTTTATCACCACTTGGCAGGAGTTGTCCGTCTCGTTAAATTTTACAAAAAAACTTCTCTGAAACTACTGAGCCAAATTTCACAATTCTTGGTCACAATCATCATTGGGGTATCTAGTTTAAAAATTGTGTCCGGTGACCTGCCAAACTAACCAAGATGGCCGCCATGGCTAAAAGTAGAACATAGGGGTAAAATGTATATTTTGGCTTATAAGTCTGAAACCAAAGCATTTGGAGCAATCTGACTGTGGGTAAAATTGTTTATCAAGTGAAGACATATCTGCCTTGAAATTGTCAGATGAATCAGACAATCAGTTGTTGGGTTGATGCACATGAATGGGTAATTTTAAGGATTTTTTTCTGTTTTCCGTAATTATCTTGAATATTGGTATAGATTGAGATAAACTGTTACAGTAGACAACAATAATGTTCAGCAAAGTAGGATCTACAAATAAGTCAACATGACCAAAATGGTCAGTTGACCGTTTAAGGAGTTATTGCCCTTTATAGTCAATTTTTCACAATTTTGTAAGTTTTTACAATATATTTTCCTCTGTAACTAAAGGGCCAAGTTCATTACAGATAGAGAAAATTGCTGGTAGCAAGAATGTTAAGTAAAGTAAGATCTATAGACAGATCACCATAAACAAAACACAATTTTATTATGAATACATGTGTTTCCTTTGATTAATATGCACAATAGACCAAGGTGAGCGACACAGGCTCTTAAGGGCCGCTAGTTTTATGCCCCAGCTGTAGGGAAGGTTAACGATTGTCTGTACATACGTCCTTCTTCCTTAAGATCTGATGGATAGTTTTCTCATTGGCACATCTTCTTATTTTTATATCATATTAAAAAAAATTATATTGATCCTATATACCAAATCTGTAAACAAATTCATCTGAGTTTGTTGTTAAATATTCTAGACAATCTACGTCTTTCACTTAATGATTGAACTTGTGTTCAAAAATTGCGCTGACTTAAAATCACTCAGCAAAAAATATATCCATACCGACAATAAACGGATTAAATTGAAAGAATATACAGAAATGTCACCAATTTACACATGCTGCTTCAGACAAATTCTATTTGACCAATATATATTGTGGTGAGATTAAACATTTTATTGAATCAGACTTTTTAAGCGGGTGATGTTAACAAAAAATAGCTCAGATCGACTGGAGTTTAAAATTGAATTTGTTCCTTTTAAGTTTGAAATGTTTATTATTGTAATGATTTTTGTTAACGAAGATTTTAATCTCAGCTACTGTTAGACTTTCTAGCAGATTTAATAAGCAAAAATCTTATGTATATTCAATAAACAAGTAAAATTGTTGTTGTCCTAGGATAATTGAGATGAAGGATAAAGGTTAATGAAACAGCAGTCCAACAATACAAGATAAACAAACTAGACACCATATGGCCTTCACCAATAGACAAGTGTGTTTGACCTGTTGTTTTCTTAATATGAAGATTTATTATTTCAGGGTAAATTAGGAGAACTCTTGCTGTCTTCGTCCTATCAGCCTGCTGTAGGACGTCTCACTGTGATATATTGTTATCCTCATATGAAGATTTATAATTTCAGGGTAAATTAGGAGAACTCTTGCTGTCATTGTCCTACCAGCCTGCGATATGGACAATGTCTCACTGTGATATATTGTTATCCTAATTGTAAGATTTATAATTTCAGGGTAAATTAGGAGAACTCTTGCTGTTGTTGTCCTACCAGCCTGCAGTAGGACGTCTCACTGTGATATACTGTTATCCTAATTGTAAGATTTATAATTTCAGGGTAAATTAGGAGAACTCTTGCTGTCGTTGTCCTACCAGCCTGCGGTAGGACGTCTCACTGTGATATACTGTTATCCTAATCGTAAGATTTATAATTTCAGGGTAAATTAGGAGAACTCTTACTGTCGTTGTCCTACCAGCCTGCGGTAGGAGGTCTCACTGTGATATACTGTTATCCTAATTGTAAGATTTATAATTTCAGGGTAAATTAGGAGAACTCTTGCTGTCGTTGTCATACCAGCCTGCGGTAGTACGTCTCACTGTGATATACTGTTATCCTAATTGTAAGATTTATAATTTCAGGGTAAATTAGGAGAACTCTTGCTGTCTTTGTCCTATCAGCCTGCTGCAGGACGTCTCACTGTGATATATTGTTATCCTAATATGAAGATTTATAATTTCAGGGTAAATTAGGAGAACTCTTGCTGTCGTTGTCCTACCAGCCTGCTGCAGGACGTCTCACTGTGATATATTGTTATCCTAATTGTAAGATTTATAATTTCAGGGTAAATTAGGAGAACTCTTGCTGTCTTTGTCCTATCAGCCTGCCGTAGGATGTCTCACTGTGATATACTGTTATCCTAATTGTAAGATTTATAATTTCAGGGTAAAATAGGAGAACTCTTGCTGTCGTTGTCCTACCAGCCTGCGGTAGGACGACTCACTGTGATATACTGTTATCCTAATTGTAAGATTTATAATTTCAGGGTAAATTAGGAGAACTCTTGCTGTCGTTGTCCTACCAGCCTGCGGTAGGACGTCTCACTGTGATATACTGTTATCCTAATTGTAAGATTTATAATTTCAGGGTAAATTAGGAGAACTCTTGCTGTCATTGTCCTACCAGCCTGCGGTAGGACGTCTCACTGTGATATACTGTTATCCTAATTGTAAGATTTATAATTTCAGGGTAAATTTGGAGAACTCTTGCTGTCGTTGTCCTACCAGCCTGCGGTAGGACGTCTCACTGTGATATACCTTTATCCTAATTGTAAGATTTATAATTTTAGGGTTAATTAGGAGAACTCTTGCTGTCGTCGTCCTACCAGCCTGCAGTAGGACGTCTCACTGTGATATACTGTTATCATTATTGTAAGATTTATAATTTCAGGGTAAATTAGGAGAACTCTTGCTGTCGTTGTCCTACCAGCCTGTGGTAGGACGTCTCACTGTGATATACCTTTATCCTAATTGTAAGATTTATAATTTCAGGGTTAATTAGGAGAACTCTTGCTGTTGTTGTCCTACCAGCCTGCGGTAGGATGTCTCACTGTGATATACCTTTATCCTAATTGTAAGATTTATAATTTCAGGGTAAATTAGGAGAACTCTTGCTGTCGTTGTCCTACCAGCCTGCGGTAGGACGTCTCACTGTGATATACTGTTATCCTAATTGTAAGATTTATAATTTCAGGGTAAATTAGGAGAACTCTTGCTGTCGTTGTCCTACCAGCCTGCGGTAGGACGTCTCACTGTGATATACTGTTATCCTAATTGTAAGATTTATAATTTCAGGGTAAATTAGGAGAACTCTTGCTGTCGTTGTCCTACCAGCCTGCGGTAGGACGTCTCACTGTGATATACTGTTATCCTAATTGTAAGATTTATAATTTCAGGGTAAAATAGGAGAACTCTTGCTGTCGTTGTCCTACCAGCCTGCGGTAGGACGTCTCACTGTGATAGTGATGAAAGCCAAAGATCTCAAGGCAAAAGATATAACTGGTGCTTCAGGTAGAAACATCAGTCATTACTTTATATACAGTAAATTCAGATGTTTTTGCAATACTTTGTTATTATTATTATTACAAAGACTTTGAATGAAATGAAAAAGTTTCAAAAAAATGAAAGCTTGCACTTTACATTTTGATAGTTTCAAATATTTATATGTAGCATTTCCTCGAATTTCAACAGTTTTGTTAAAGTTTGGTGACCATTGAATAACAATAGCAATAATAAAAGAAAACAAAAATTTCTGAATTTTTAGTATTAATGATTTATTCTATAGCTGAATTTGTGTACCTGTATAGGTATATAAATAGTGGTCCACAAATTAGTATATTTTGGATGTGTGTTAAGCTCTCATCTGTGAGATAACTGTTCTGAATTGTGATATAATCTTTAAGTTATAGACACCTCAGAACTCATCAGCACTGAAATAAAAAAAAAAAGTCAAAATCTCAAAATTTAAACCAATACAATTTTGAGCTTTTATTTCATTATCCAAACAAATTGTAACTAATTTTTATTTGTGAAATGTTTATTAAGATATAACATGTGTTTGAAAATGGTTGGGATGAATTTTGATATACATGTATAGGTGAAATTTAGACCAGAATTACCACTGTGGTGAAACATGCATGGACATCACAAATGTTTGACAGAAACTATATATTTCCCTTGCACTTTCTGTAAAAAGACTTATGATGCTGTGAAGGCACATTTTTTGTAGTTTGACATTACAATATTTATGAAATCAACAAATTCTTTTTTTACACAGAAATGTTGTTATGAAATGATATAAACCTGATTCTTGTATTATTTAGTATTGTTTAAAAAGATCAAGTATGGTACATCAGGTGAGGAGGAAGTCAGGGGTCACATGGAATTATGGGATTGCATGATAATATGATGGAATACAAACCTTATATGCAGATAAACCTCCATTTGATACTTATAAATTTCAGGAATTGTATATGACTTGATATCAACTCTAGTTATTGAATTTCAATATGATCAAGTGTTTTTTTGCATCCCATATTCTTTTCAAGACGTATATCTTTTTCTGTCAGAAACAGAACATGACCATATTAGGAGAACAACATTTAGAAGCTTATATGTTGTGAGTAGCTGATAGTCATATCTCTGAACTCCCCAAACATTTGAAGTATTAATCACATGTTTACTTTGAAACTTATTATTCAAATCCAAGAAAGTTCATTGCTTTAATTAAAATCTTTTGACTAGGAATCATCTTTGAAATATGTGTTACGTTTTTTTATTGTTTCAGACTTTGAAAATTTCAACTCAATTTGCATTTTACTGTTTCTAAAACTCCTGTATTCAATTCCATCATTTATTTTACTAGGTAAAAATTATATTGGTGTTATGTATCCTTATTCAAATATCAAAATATAAGTAAGCATCATAATACTTTGAGAATAATTACTGTGCTTCAAGTTACACTGTATTTATACAATCCATCAGTAGGTACTGAAAAGATTTATCTGCATATAAAGTTTTCATTCCATTAAGGATGTCCTTGAACCCTTCAACTTTGAACCACTGCTTCATACTACTTTTTATTCTGCCTGCAGGTGGAAATAGAAATTCTCTGTTTTCTTTGCCTCTTATTTCAATAAATTTATGAGTATTTGATTATTGTTTGAATTTTATACCTATGTTTTTGGTATTAGTTTTATAACATGGGTACCTGAGTTTCAGTGGTATTTGGAAGATTTCTGTTACTTAAAAGACCATTTTACTATTACATAAGATGATTCTGTTTTTTGATTTATTAAGTAGGGAGGAAAACCTTGGGTAGGGGAGCCAACTCTTTTTAAACCTTTTTTTTTCTTCTTGAAGCTTGTGAAGGATTTAGGTGAAAATTAAAGCAAATTACAATATTCTGTGATTCTTTGAAATAATGAAGATATTTACAAAAATTGTTGTCACAATTGATTATTGTAAATAAGGAAGAACGCAAATGTAGTATATTTCTCTAACTTTTGTAAGTCCAATCAACAAAATCAGGGAGTTATTACCTTAACTAGACTATATTAAACGCTAATACATTTGTCTACGAGTTTCATGTCATTAAATATAGAAACCAAACAGATTATTATTACAGTAGATTTCAATTGGTATTCTTTTTTGTCCCATTTACAATAGCAGGGAACCGTTTGTCAAACTCTGAGGGGTTAATTGCTTTATTGAAACAAATGCAGAATCAACTTTTGTAATATGAATTGTGTAATTAAAATTTTTGTTTGCCTCTACCCTGGAAATCCTTTCAAATTATTATTATCCAATAAACCCATACACAGAAGGATGTGGTAAGCTTGCCAGAGATGAATTACCTCCCCTTTTCATACAATGGTGGTATAATTAAAGTGTGATATATTATTACCATTAACAATAGCCATGATAGCAGTATAATTGTTTGTTGATAGCATTTAACCAGGAAGTTAAAACTAATTAAAAAAAAGACAGAAGGAAGATTTGATTAATTTACAGAGGGCCTGAATGCCCAGTGATCATGCACAGAAGAATATGCGAAAATGACAGCACCCATACTAACCAAAATAGACATTTTTACCAATTACTTGTGTGACTATAAAAAAGAATTATTTAAGGAGATACAGTATGATTGATAATGAGATGTCAACTATCCACCATATAGATGTAATGCAGCATCTCAGTAATCCTTCTAAAACCTACCCAATGCATCTTCTCATACGAATAAATAGATTTATGTACAATTTGGATATTAGTATGGCGTTCATTATCACTGAACTAGTATATATATTTGTTTAGGGGCCAGCTGAAGGACGCCTCTGGGTGTGGGAATTTCTCACTACATTGAAAACCTGTTGGTGACCTTCTGCTGTTGTTTTTTTTATATGGTCGGGTTGTTGTCTCTTTGACACATATTCCCCATTTCCATTCTCAATTTTATTATGTACTGTACATGTAAATTCAAAAATTATTGAAATGTTTTTTTTATTGCAAATTTGTTAATTGTTATAATTGCAATAATTTAAACTTACATTACCAAATTTTCTATATATGAATTATATATATGAAAATGTTAAAACAGAAATGACAAACTCGCAATAATAAATGCACACAATAATTTCTGAATTTACCGTAATTTAGGTTTTAAAAAAAAGTATGTCATCTTTTTTTTTTAAACATCTATCAGCTAAGACAACCACTGTAAAAGAATTATTGATAGATGTGAATTTTATTTATATTATCTCCCCTTAACATTTATTCAAAACAAAGGAAGTTGAAGCAATGTTCAAAAAATGCCTTTCCTTAGCAATAATACTGATCTTCTTAACTATTTCCACATTTCTCTGATCAATGAAATCACGATTACAACCTTGATATGTTCACATCAAAATTTAGAATAAAAACACTTGCACCTAATTTAGTTATCATCTTATAAACAATATGTGGTAATCTAGTAAACCAATAGACGCCTGTTCAGTGGATGTCGTAAGGTGTTTGCCATTCGACTGGTGGTTCATAAGTGTTTCCCCTTTCATTTTGTTTTATACAGATGAGACTGTTGATCTTCCTATTTGAATTCTTTCAAACTAGTCATTTTGCATCCTTTACTATTTCCAAATATCAAGCAACATCTTTTTGGCATTTGATTTGTTAGTTCAAAAGCTAGCACAGGCACTTTTAAATCTATTGTCCAATCTTCTATATTAAAAAAAAACATGTCTTGGAATTTTAGATGCAAAAAGAACATTATGAACAATTTAAACAAAAATATGATCAAAGATTTAGATATAAGAGTTCTCTTGTTTTTATGTTCTGAGTAAGTCTTTTTAAAACTTTCTTTATGTCTTTTTTATTGATTCCAATGCCCCTTAGTGTATTGTTTTGACCTCCAGACATTGTCAAGTTCATAGTTAGATGTTTTGCAGTGCTTTGAAGAGTATAATTTAGTTGAGGGATATTTTTTAGTATTGGAAACATTCTATTGTCCTAATTGATTGTAACATGTTTCCCTAAAGTGGTTAAAAAATGTCATTTAAGTTTATTAGGTATAAAGATTTGATTTCAGTGCTCTTGGTACATCAATTTAGAAAAATATCAATTCTGTAAACCAACTTGTTATTTGCATTATTTTGCCTTTTCAGATCTTGAGGTAACTTATTTGCCCTATTGTATGCCTATTTATGAGGGAAGATCCAAGTTTTCTATATTTGCCACGATTTATATTCAATTGTCTATTCAAATACTAGCACAGGTGTATCAAATTCTATTTTCCAATCTTCTGTTTAAAAAAAAAAAACTTTCTAGGAATTTGATTTTTTTTTTTTTATCTGTTTTTTTCACTGATATTATGTTCCTCAGTAAATTAGTCTTTTTGAACTTGCTTTATGTCTAACTTATTGAATCTTATACCCCTTAAGGTATTGACTTGACCTTCAGACATTGTGAATGCCATAGATAGATGTTTTGCAGTGCTGTACAGAGTATAATTTAATTAAGGGATATTTTTTTTAGCTTTGGAGATATTCTATTGTTCAATTGATTGTCACATAGTTCCCTTAAGTGGATAGAAAAACGACATTTAAGTTTATTGAGTAAGATTTGATTTCAGTGCTTTTGGTGTATCACATCAGTAAATAACTAAACCAATGAAAAAAATACTAAAAAACAAATTTGTATTCACTTTATTTTGCCTTTTCTAGAACTTGAGGTATTTTTTTTTGCCTAACTTTATTCAAATTTATAAGGGAAGATCCAAGTTTTATACATTTGTGACAATTTTTATTTTTGTTGCTTTTGCCTGAAAATATATCACTCCAAGAAACTATTTGGTTTACAGAGTAGCGTTGGAAAAGAAATATTCTGTATTTTGACATAAATAGGAGCATTTATTTTTCACTTAACTTTATGGAGATAGATATGAAGATGTTTTGTAGACGGCAGGCAATTGTTACATCATAAATCATCAGATATTCTCTATGTTATATGATTGACTTGAAAGGGCAATCTTCTCCAAAACGCTCTTATCAATAAATTGATTGTTAGATATATGTTTTGTCATTGTTCAGTTTGAGAAAGGTCGTTTACTGTCTAACAATGTAGGTGCAGGAATATTTTATCACTTTGTATTTGGAGTCTAATTGAAAATATGTCAATCATAGTGTATCATTATTCTGTCCACTAAGTATGGTCAGCGTCCAGAGGGTCATCTTAATGCCAATCATAGTATCATTATTCTGCCCACTAAGTTTGGTGGGAATCCAGAAGGTCATCTTAATTGCTTTCAGCCAGTTATGTAACATTTTTGGTTATTAACTGTTTTCTAAGACAGATATTTGTAAAAGTGTCTACCATTTCTCATGTATCCCTCATCAGAGTGGTTATCACTATTGTCACATGATAGAGGGATGTTTCATCAGCATTAATATCCCTGACCGTGGTTACCACTATTGTCACATGATAGAGGGATGTTTCGTCAGCATGAATATCCCTGACCGAAATCAGCATTTATTTTGAAATTTTCCATGGCTACTTTTGTTTGTTTCTTTTCTCTTAAAGATAAAATAGTATATAATTATTATCAAATACTGACAGATTTATTCTATTTTAAAGTTGATCGTGTTAAACGTCACACCATTATTTCAAACAGTTAACATGTTTTCTGAGATGTTAGCCTTAATTGCGTCATTTGTAAAAAGTCATTCTTTGTTGCATAATAAAAATTGATAGATGACATCAAAATTATGTCTTTAAAGAGAATAATTTCCTTTAGATGCCTTAAAAATATTGATATTTTATGATATTTCAAGTCGTAAATCTGTTGCATTGTTCCTTGGCATGTGAATAATAACATGAAAATGAGGAAAAAACATTGAAGACAGCAAAGCATCATACAATTAGATAACATAATGTTTAAGGACAGCTGTTTACAACTCTGCTGGATAGTTATACCATTGGCAATCATACCACTGATCCCTGTCCAATGGTGTTTAATGAAGTGACAAAAGCAAACATACCACATATCCCTGTTCATTGGTGGTTGTATTGCTGGAGTGACATAAACAATCATATCACTCATCCAAGTTTATTGATAGTTGGTGGATTTTCATTAGCAATTAAACCACACATCCCTGTTCATTGGTGGTTGGTGAAGTGACATAAGCAATCATACCACTGATTCTTGATCATTGGTTGTAAATAGAGTGACAAAAGCAATTAAACCACACATCCCTGTTCATTGGTGGTTTGTGGAGTGACATAAGCAATCATACCACTGATTCTTGATCATTGGTTGTAAATAGAGTGACAAAAGCAATTAAACCACACATCCCTGTTCATTGGTGGTTGGTGAAGTGACATAAGCAATCATACCACTGATTCTTGATCATTGGTTGTAAATAGAGTGACAAAAGCAATTAAACCACACATCCCTGTTCATTGGTGGTTGGTGAAGTGACATAAGCAATCATAGCACTGATTCTTGATCATTGGTTGTAAATAGAGTGACATAAGCAATTAAACCACACATCCCTGTTCATTGGTGGTTGGTGAAGTGACATAAGCAATCATACCACTGATTCTTGATCATTGGTTGTAAATAGAGTGACAAAAGCAATTAAACCACACATCCCTGTTCATTGGTGGTTGGTGAAGTGACATAAGCAATCATACCACTGATTCTTGATCATTGGTTGTAAATAGAGTGACATAAGCAATTAAACCACACATCCCTGTTCATTGGTGGTTTGTGGAGTGTTAAAACTATTCTACTTTCTACAGCATTATGTCATTCAACCATTTATAAACTATTTCTCAAGAAAGAACAGTAAAATTTAAACATTTTATTTTTCAGGTCTGTTGGGATTGGGTTTCGAAATATAACATGACAGTGTATTTAATATGTATAAGTGTGAATGTGTCTTATGATATGGTTATTAGGTGTTGTTATCTGAGAGTATTTTATTACTTTTTGTAGATCCCTATGTCAAGTTATGGCTGATGTACGGGAATGCTAAGACAGAGAAGAAGAAAACGTCAATCAAAATGAGGACATTAAATCCAGTATACAATGAATCGTTCATCTTTGAGATTCCGTGGGAGAGGATTAGAGAGGCTACAATTGAAGTGACAGTCATGGACTTTGACAAAGTGGGACGCAATGAAATGATTGGCAAAGTTATGTTAGGTAGCAAAAGTGGACCTTTAGAATCTCGACACTGGAACGATATGATCACAAAACCACGACAGCAAGTGGCTCAGTGGCATCTGTTAAAAGACTGATTATTTCAGTGCCTCATTCACAAGCTTCACTGTGGCATATGTCAAAGATCTAACATCAGTTTGTCATTCATCTATATGTACTCTATGCAGAAACATATCTGCCAAGCTATATAATTATCTGCAGCAGCTTGAGAACTTCTCTGTAATATACAATGCCTAATTTTAGGTTTTCTGGTGAGTGCAGAAAGTAACAATTTTATTGATATATTCCACATTTTCATTTCATTTCCAAGTTCAATCAAGAAAATGTAAAAAAGATGGATATTTATGTACTTTTATCATCTTATGACCAATCTGTAAAATTGAGTTAGAAAATCTCACTGATAATTTCCATTTGCATTCTACAATTTTGTCTTTTATTATTCATGTCAACAACAATTGGGGGAAAAAGTACATTAATATGTACAAGTCTATCTTCCCATTTTGCATCTTCTTTCTGTTGGTAATAATTCTGCAAATGACTTATTGAAGGCTGATTTTTTTTTAATTTTGTAGCATGATACCATATATTATCCATATCTTAAACTTCAGATTTCTCCAATACATGTACCACTGATTTTGTATGTTTGACTAATGTCGATATATACATTTTTATTCAATAACTGTAAAAAAAAAAAATGATTAGAAACAATTTTCAAAGCATTGTATAGAGTTCATTATCTCACAAAGCAAAAACCATATGTCTTACTAATGATTTTTAGGAAAATTCCAGTTTTGATAAGAGGGTTAAGCCCTTATTAGGATTCTAGGTAATAAGGATCAATGGAAACTTCTGGAAAGGATTTTTGTTGATATTTGAAACCTATAAAGTCTCATTTAATTAAGTAATTATATTGTTTTGCTTTCAGTATAGGCTAATTTGACTTGTTGTTGATAAGTATTATGCCTCCATAGCTAAATGAACTTTAGTTCTCAATATCAATCTTGTGTCAATGTCTTATCAACCACTCACCAGATATCTGTCTAGTAATTAAGGTATAAAGCCATGGCTAATAGTAAACTATAACATTTTGATGTAGAGGTAATATAGGCAATAATTGTAGTAAACGCTCTAAGGATGTGCGCAAACTGTTCTTAAGCACTATTAATGGAAATTCTATAATAACTATGTTTGGTTGTATGTCACTCAAGTTTTTTGAAACATGTATCAAATTTAGGACAAAGTTATCCTGAATTTACATGTTTATATAGTAAGATTTTTACTTTAATTATGAAAGGATTCACTATTTGTAAAGTAAGATTTGTATAATATCTATGTGAGGATGTTTATATAGTGAGAAATGTATCATATGTATAAAAGGATGATTTATTTGTAAAGTAAGAATTCAATGATTTGTATGAAAGCATGATCTGTTTGTATAGTAAGATAGTATTTATGAAAGGATATTTTTAAGTTGGACATTTTTATAAATGTTTGTTATGAATAATTATGTTTCAAAATCTATAAATAGTGTTCTGTTCATATTTGAAGGGAGTTGAACTTCCAAATTTCGTGTTTGTATTCAGTGTTTTTCTTCTATACATGTTTAATATTTATTAATTTTATGGATTATGTTGAATTTTTATCAACTTTCTTCATATATATTTACTTGAGTATTAATGTTTAATTTTGTTGAATTACTATGATGGAAAATAAATATAAATATAATATACTTTGTTACAGGCATTGATTTCAGCATACTTTCTTCTATAAATAATCTACCAGATGAGACTATAAACATTTTTTTCAAATGAAGAAAGTTAACTATAAAGATTGTTATTTTTATGTAACTGAGTGACCAATAGGGGAAAATATCTTTGCAATCAAAATCATATTCTACAATTTAGTATGTCCATGTTGCAGTTTGTTTGAAGTGCAAATTAATGTGTATGCAATTGAAATAGAACTCTAATTTAATGCAATCTCATATGAGATTGTAAAAAAATATTAGTACGCAAGTCAAAATCTGTATTTTCGTTCCTCAAATAGAATAATAGTTTACACAATATTTCTTATTAAAGATCTTACAATGGTATGAGAAATGTTGTCTTTTATGGACAAGATGAGGAAAATGTTTGTATCAGTAAATAGTAATACTGGACTAACATAAGTTACCCTTGTAATAAAATAGCTATCTAAAGTATAAAAAAATGTTACGGTTTACAAGAAAATATTCCTCACAACTCAAAAAAAAATATATATATATATATAACTTTGTGGACTAATTGTCAGTTTTCTCCTCTATCCTATAAATTACCAACTGTATTTAATACCATTATGTTTGTATTTATAATAAGTTAAACTGATTATTAATAGATGTACAAAATCAATGCTATATATATATAATTACTTTAGTTTAATATTTTGACTGTGATCCACCTTGTTCTAAAGGATATTTATTTTGTTTTTTTCATTTGTTAAATCTTTTCACTATCAGATGCAAAATAAATTGTCCTTAATTGTATGAAGTTTTATTTTTTACTTATTAATTGGTTTGAGTCAGGCTGATCTATTTTAACAGTCTCTTAGAGTTTTACAAAGATCATAATGTGGACCCTGTAATACTATCCCTATCATAGAGACCTTTACCTCTCAGACCCTGTAATACTGTCACTGTCATAGAGACCTTTACCTCTCGGACCCTGTAATACTATCCCTATCATAGAGACCTTTACCTCTCAGACCCTGTAATACTGTCACTGTCATAGAGACCTTTACCTCTCAGACCCTGTAATACTGTCACTGTCATAGAGACCTTTACCTCTCGGACCCTGTAATACTATCCCTATCATAGAGACCTTTACCTCTCGGACCCTGTAATATGTAATACTGTCACTGTCATAGAGACATTTACCTCTCCAATTTGTTTTATCACATTGAAACACAATTTTTGTCTCACCACAACAAAGTTTCAATGACAAGACTTAGCGTGTTCTTTCAAGTAGTGGGGTCAAGTTTGTAATTATATATCAGTGTTAGGGAAACCACTAGATGTTAGGGCCAATGATATTTGGTAGTTGTTTTATTATTGCATGGAGATTATGTGGCCCTTCACCTCAGGCATGGTCTGTTTACTTGATAAATAAACAAGTTTTTCAAAGCTTGTGATTATGTCATTTTAAGATGAACCATTTATGGTAAGTCGATGATGACTAGATGTTTAGTTGCATTAGCATTGCTCCCCTCAGTCAAGGTCTATTTACTTGGATCTTAACATAGTTCACATGTTTCTGCTTATGATTAGGTTAGTGTAAGGGGAGGTCAAGTATATTTGGTATGAAGTTGTATAAGTGTAAGGGGAGGTCAAGTATATTTGGTATGAAGTTTTATAAGTGTAAGGGGAGGTCAAGTATATTTGGTATGAAGTTGTATAAGTGTAAGGGGAGGTCAAGTATATTTGGTATGAAGTTTTATAAGTGTAAGGGGAGGTCAAGTATATTTGGTATGAAGTTGTATAAGTGTAAGGGGAGGTCAAGTATATTTGGTATGAAGTTTTATAAGTGTAAGGGGAGGTCAAGTATATTTGGTATGAAGTTGTATAAGTGTAAGGGGAGGTCAAGTATATTTGGTATGAAGTTGTATAAGTGTAAGGGGAGGTCAAGTATATTTGGTATGAAGTTGTGTAAGGGGAGGTCAAGTATATTTGGTATGAAGTTGTATAAGTGTAAGGGGAGGTCAAGTATATTTGGTATGAAGTTGTGTAAGGGGAGGTCAAGTATATTTGGTATGAAGTTGTATAAGTGTAAGGGGAGGTCAAGTATATTTGGTATGAAGTTGTGTAAGGGGAGGTCAAGTATATTTGGTATGAAGTTGTATAAGTGTAAGGGGAGGTCAAGTATATTTGGTATGAAGTTGTGTAAGGGGAGGTCAAGTATATTTGGTATGAAGTTGTATAAGTGTAAGGGGATGTCAAGTATATTTGGTATGAAGTTGTGTAAGGGGAGGTCAAGTATATTTGGTATGAAGTTGTATAAGTGTAAGGGGAGGTCAAGTATATTTGGTATGAAGTTGTGTAAGGGGAGGTCAAGTATATTTGGTATGAAGTTGTATAAGTGTAAGGGGAGGTCAAGTATATTTGGTATGAAGTTGTGTAAGGGGAGGTCAAGTATATTTGGTATGAAGTTGTATAAGTGTAAGGGGAGGTCAAGTATATTTGGTATGAAGTTGTATAAGTGTAAGGGGAGGTCAAGTATATTTGGTATGAAGTTGTATAAGTGTAAGGGGAGGTCAAGTATATTTGGTATGAAGTTGTATAAGGGTTTTAACATCTTATGTCCTTGAAGGTTATTTAGCCCTGTATCTTCAGTCTTTGTTCATTAACATAATCTTTGCCTAGCATATGTTCGAAAGTATTTCAATTTTAATTTCAGCAATTACGTTTTGCCATCCAATTATGTACAGACAAGACATATCTCTGTGTCATCAATTAATATGAATCATTCAATTTTTTTTTTAACTTTAATATCAACCAACTATGGAAAACAACTACGATTCCTGGTTTGGAACAGGCATTTCTAAATAATATTGTGGGTCTCCTGTGAAGGGTTAACTCATTGACAATAAAGTACGATTTCATATAAAGGTTTGATGATGGGCTGAAACGATTTCAGAAGCCATTGCACAGAATGTCTGAAACGATTTCAGAACGCATTATACTTATATAAATGTAAGATGAATGGCTGCTAGGGATTCAGATGGTATTACATACAAAACTGACAAAAAATCATGCAACACTTTACTATGTAACGGTTGCTTTACTTCTTTTTAAATTTAAAATTCTGGGGCAATTGTCTATCATGAACTATTTCAGACCAGAAATGACAGCGTTTACTCCTTGAACACTCAAACATGTTCAGTATTTTTGTTATGCCCACGCTGAAACGGAGGGGTCATTCTGTTTCTGTATCTTTTTGCCGTCTGTACCCCAAACCTGCATGATCATGACATGTATCATGCCTATTGTAAAATCACTGCAACAAAGTGACACTTACCTTTGGTTATCAAAGAAACTGTATGCTTGTAAGGATTAATTGTCTCATTACTAATTACATTTATCTGATGAATGATCATCATATATTGTTGTTGCTATAGACAGGGGCAAGTATGTATCTATTAGGAGGCTTTAAGTGATCAGACAAACCAAGGTGGTAATAGTAGTAAAGCAGTAATGGAAAACGGGTTAGCAAACTTTAACAAAACAAGTAGAAAAGATCAACTATAATGGTGCTCTCTGTGTAAATGTCACAATGATTATATAAAAAGTAGATTTATTGAAGCCCTTAAATGTAGAATGGTCAACGAATTATAACTAATCATGACATCAAAATGTCAGAAAAATAGAAAACAATGTCTAACTCCCAAAAATCAAGTTGATAACACACCAAACATCAACAGCACCACAAAAAAAGTAAAATCACAAAAATACTGAACTCCGAGGAAAATTCAATACGAAAAGTCCAAAATATAGTGATAGAACACAACAAACGAATGGACAACAACTGCCATTTTCCTGATTTGATACAGGCATTTTTAAATGTAGAATTTAACAACCGAAAAAGAAAAGGAAAAGAAATCATATGCACTTTAATTCTGTTAACCAATGCCTCTTTGTCACTGTAAAACAATTCCGTGTTTGCATATTCTTAATCAACATGTTTACATAACACATTATATAAAGTGATTGAAAAACAGGAAGGAAAATATTATTATTAAGGATATTAATTACGCGCTTTCTGTAGTTTCCACTGCATTGCTATCAGCAGCTCCGGTATTATAAACAATTCGAGTTAAACAAACATCAACTGAAAGCAGATATTTTCAATATTTTCAAAGTAATTTTAATTTTAAATATGAAATTGTTATACTAATTAACTAATGAACAATGCACAAAAGATATTCCTTTGCTAAGTTTTCGACAGGAAATGAAAAGCCTCTTAGTGTTTTGTTCTTTTTATTCTTAAAATATTGCGATAAGGACGCCGATTGTTATCTTCATAAATATAAGATGTGGTTTGAGGGACAATAAAAGAACTATCCTCCAGTGATCACATGACATAGCAACGATATGTCACCGTGGTGCCTTAAGCAATCAGTAAAAAAAAAATTTTTTAAATTAAGTCAACATGTTCCGCGGTGCCCTTCTCGCAATGTCCTATTGACATTTATTATTTTCTTGTGATGTCATAATGTCATTAGTTCCCGACTTATGAGTTTGAATATCTCATTGGTACTATTGCCTCTGTAACTTGTAAGTATGTCTTGCGATGTCCTATTAATATCTCATTGGTACTATTGCCTCTGTAACTTGTAAGTATGTCTTGTGATGTCCTGTTGACATTGGTACTATTGCCTCTGTAACGTGTCAGTATGTCTTGTGATGTCCTGTTGACATTGGTACTATTGCCTCTGTAACTTGTAAGTATGTCTTGTGATGTCCTGTTGACATTGGTACTATTGCCTCTGTAACGTGTAAGTGTGTCTTGTGATGTCCTGTTGACATTGGTACTATTGCCTCTGTAACGTGCCAGTATGTCTTGTGATGTCCTGTTGACATTGGTACTATTGCCTCTGTAACTTGTAAGTATGTCTTGTGATGTCCTGTTGACATTGGTACTATTGCCTCTGTAACGTGCCAGTATGTCTTGTGATGTCCTGTTGACATTGGTACTATTGCCTCTGTAACTTGTAAGTATGTCTTGTGATGTCCTGTTGACATTGGTACTATTGCCTCTGTAACTTGTAAGTATGTCTTGTGATGTCCTGTTGACATTGGTACTATTGCCTCTGTAACGTGCAAGTATGTCTTGTGATGTCCTGTTGACATAAATACTATTGCCTCTGTAACTTGTAAGTATGTCTTGTGATGTCCTGTTGACATTGGTACTATTGCCTCTGTAACGTGCAAGTATGTCTTGTGATGTCCTGTTGACATAAATACTATTGCATCTGTAACTTGTAAGTATGTCTTGTGATGTCCTGTTGACATTGGTACTATTGCCTCTGTAACGTGCCAGTATGTCTTGTGATGTCCTGTTGACATTGGTACTATTGCCTCTGTAACTTGTAAGTATGTCTTGTGATGTCCTGTTGACATTGGTACTATTGCCTCTGTAACGTGTAAGTATGTCTTGTGATGTCCTGTTGACATTGGTACTATTGCCTCTGTAACTTGTAAGTATGTCTTGTGATGTCCTGTTGACATTGGTACTATTGCCTCTGTAACTTGTAAGTATGTCTTGTGATGTCCTGTTGACATTGGTACTATTGCCTCTGTAACGTGCAAGTATGTCTTGTGATGTCCTGTTGACATAAATACTATTGCCTCTGTAACTTGTAAGTATGTCTTGTGATGTCCTGTTGACATTGGTACTATTGCCTCTGTAACGTGTAAGTATGTCTTGTGATGTCCTGTTGACATTGGTACTATTGCCTCTGTAACGTGTAAGTATGTCTTGTGATGTCCTGTTGACATTGGTACTATTGCCTCTGTAACTTGTAAGTATGTCTTGTGATGTCCTGTTGACATTGGTACTATTGCCTCTGTAACTTGTAAGTATGTCTTGTGATGTCCTGTTGACATTGGTACTATTGCCTCTGTAACGTGCCAGTATGTCTTGTGATGTCCTGTTGACATTGGTACTATTGCCTCTGTAACGTGTAAGTATGTCTTGTGATGTCCTGTTGACATTGGTACTATTGCCTCTGTAACTTGTAAGTATGTCTTGTGATGTCCTGTTGACATTGGTACTATTGCCTCTGTAACTTGTAAGTATGTCTTGTGATGTCCTGTTGACATTGGTACTATTACCTCTGTAACTTGTAAGTATGTCTTGTGATGTCCTGTTGACATTGGTACTATTGCCTCTGTAACTTGTAAGTATGTCTTGTGATGTCCTGTTGACATTGGTACTATTGCCTCTGTAACTTGTAAGTATGTCTTGTGATGTCCTGTTGACATTGGTACTATTGCCTCTGTAACTTGTAAGTATGTCTTGTGATGTCCTGTTGACATTGGTACTATTGCCTCTGTAACGTGTAAGTATGTCTTGTGATGTCCTGTTGACTACGGGGCGCCGAATGGGACTCTTGTGGTTTTGTACTCAAAATTCAATTTTGTACGGACAAAAGTGACTTTTGTTCAACAAAAATGAGTTCAGTTTAACAAAATTTGTATCATACTACAAATTTGAAATTTTGTCATACAAAATTATCTATCAGCGGACAAAAGTCACTTTTGTCATGACAAAATTTATTTTTGTTACACAGACTTGACTTTTGTTACCTAATTTGAAAATTGAGCGACAAAAGTCAATTTTGTATTTAAATTAGTTTAGTTTGGTTTCTGTGAACTAATTTGCATACAAAATCGACTTTTGTTACACAACATTGACTTTTGTTACACAAAAATTACTGTTGTTACACAAAATTGACTTTTGTTACACAAAATTGACTTTTGTTACACAAAATTTACTTTTGTTACACAAAATTGACTTTTGTGAGACAAAATTGACTTTTGTGAGACAAAATTGACTTTTGATAGACAAAATTGACAAAATTGACTTTTGTGAGACAAAATTGACAAAATTGACTTTTGTCTCAACAAAATTGACAAAATTGACTTTTGTCTCAACAAAATTGACAAAATTGAATTTTGTCTCAACAAAATTGACAAAATTGAATTTTGTGTCAACAAAATTGACAAAATTGAATTTTGTCTCCATAAAGTTGACAAAATTGAATTTTGTCTCAACAAAATTAACAAAATTGAATTTTGTCTCAACAAAATAGATTTTTGTCTCACGAAAGTCAATTTTGTCTCACGAAAGTCAATTTTGTCTCACGAAAGTCAATTTTGTCTCATAAAAGTCAATTTTGTTGTTACAAAATTGAATTTTGTCATCACAAAAATGAATTTTGTCGTCACAAAATTGACTTTTGTCTCAACAAAATTGACAAAATTGACTTTTGTCTCAACAAAATTGACAAAATTGACTTTTGTCTCAACAAAATTGACAAAATTGACTTTTGTCTCAACAAAATTTACAAAATTGACTTTTGTCTCAACAAAATTAACAAAATTGACTTTTGTCTCAACAAAAATGACAAAATTGAATTTTGTCTCAACAAAAATGACAAAATTGAATTTTGTCTCAACAAAAATGACAAAATTGAATTTTGTCTCAACAAAAATGACAAAATTGAATTTTGTCTCACAAAATTGAATTTTGTCTCACAAAAGTCAATTTTGTCTCACAAAAGTCAATTTTGTCTCACAAAAGTCAATTTTGTCTCACAAAAGTAAATTTTGTCTCACAAAAGTCAATTTTGTCTCACAAAATTGAATCTTACCGTACACAATTGACTTTTGTGATTTAATTTCCATATCAGGTAACAAAAGTCAATTTTGTATGCAAATATGTTTATATTTGCATACCTTTAAGACAACATTGACTTTTGTCATGACAAATATGAATTTTGTCTACAAAAATGAATTTTGTCTACAAAAATGAATTTTGTCATGACAAAAATGAATTTTGTCTACACAAATGAATTTTGTCATCACAAAATTGAAGTTCTCACAAAACAAGTCTGTAGCACATAGTTTTGTAAGACAAAAATGATTTTGTTATGACAGAATTGAATTTTGTACAAAACCACAAGAGTCCCATTCGGCGCCCCGTAGTTGACATTGGTACTATTGCCTCTGTAACTTGTAAGTATGTCTTGTGATGTCCTGTTGACATTGGTACTATTGCCTCTGTAACTTGTAAGTATGTCTTGTGATGTCCTGTTGACATTGGTAATATTGCCTCTGTAACTTGTAAGTATGTCTTGTGATGTCCTGTTGACATTGGTACTATTGCCTCTGTAACTTGTAAGTATGTCTTGTGATGTCCTGTTGACATTGGTACTATTGCCTCTGTAACTTGTAAGTATGTCTTGTGATGTCCTGTTGACATTGGTACTATTGCCTCTGTAACGTGCAAGTATGTCTTGTGATGTCCTGTTGACATTGGTACTACTGCCTCTGTAACGTGCAAGTATGTCTTGTGATGTCCTGTTGACATTGGTACTATTGCCTCTGTAACGTGCCAGTATGTCTTGTGATGTCCTGTTGACATTGGTACTATTGCCTCTGTAACTTGTTAGTATATCTTGTGATGTCCTGTTGACATTGGAACTATTGCCTCTGTAACTTGTAAGTATGTCTTGTGATGTCCTGTTGACATTGGTACTATTGCCTCTGTAACTTGTAAGTATGTCTTGTGATGTCCTGTTGACATTGGTACTACTGTTACTTGTAAGTATGTCTTGTGATGTCCTGTTGACATTGGTACTATTGCCTCTGTAACTTGTAAGTATGTCTTGTGATGTCCTGTTGACATTGGTACTATTGCCTCTGTAACGTGTAAGTATGTCTTGTGATGTCCTGTTGACATTGGTACTATTGCCTCTGTAACGTGCAAGTATGTCTTGTGATGTCCTGTTGACATTGGTACTATTGCCTCTGTAACGTGCAAGTATGTCTTGTGATGTCCTGTTGACATTGGTACTATTGCCTCTGTAACGTGCAAGTATGTCTTGTGATGTCCTGTTGACATTGGTACTATTGCCTCTGTAACTTGTAAGTATGTCTTGTGATGTCCTGTTGACATTGGTACTATTGCCTCTGTAACGTGTAAGTATGTCTTGTGATGTCCTGTTGACATTGGTACTATTGCCTCTGTAACGTGCCAGTATGTCTTGTGATGTCCTGTTGACATTGGTACTATTGCCTCTGTAACTTGTAAGTATGTCTTGTGATGTCCTGTTGACATTGGTACTATTGCCTCTGTAACGTGCAAGTATGTCTTGTGATGTCCTGTTGACATTGGTACTATTGCCTCTGTAACGTGCCAGTATGTCTTGTGATGTCCTGTTGACATTGGTACTATTGCCTCTGTAACTTGTAAGTATGTCTTGTGATGTCCTGTTGACATTGGTACTATTGCCTCTGTAACTTGTAAGTATGTCTTGTGATGTCCTGTTGACATTGGTACTATTGCCTCTGTAACTTGTAAGTATGTCTTGTGATGTCCTGTTGACATTGGTACTATTGCCTCTGTAACTTGTAAGTATGTCTTGTGATGTCCTGTTGACATTGGTACTATTGCCTCTGTAACGTGTAAGTATGTCTTGTGATGTCCTGTTGACATTGGTACTATTGCCTCTGTAACGTGTAAGTATGTCTTGTGATGTCCTGTTGACATTGGTACTATTGCCTCTGTAACTTGTAAGTATGTCTTGTGATGTCCTGTTGACATAAATACTATTGCCTCTGTAACTTGTAAGTATGTCTTGTGATGTCCTGTTGACATTGGTACTATTGCCTCTGTAACTTGTAAGTATGTCTTGTGATGTCCTGTTGACATTGGTACTATTGCCTCTGTAACTTGTAAGTATGTCTTGTGATGTCCTGTTGACAATGGTACTATTGCCTCTGTAACTTGTAAGTATGTCTTGTGATGTCCTGTTGACATTGGTACTATTGCCTCTGTAACTTGTAAGTATGTCTTGTGATGTCCTGTTGACAATGGTACTATTGCCTCTGTAACTTGTAAGTATGTCTTGTGATGTCCTGTTGACATAAATACTATTGCCTCTGTAACTTGTAAGTATGTCTTGTGATGTCCTGTTGACATTGGTACTATTGCCTCTGTAACTTGTAAGTATGTCTTGTGATGTCCTGTTGACATTGGTACTATTGCCTCTGTAACTTGTAAGTATGTCTTGTGATGTCCTGTTGACATTTTCTCACTATTTTAAGTTATTTTCATTATTTTTTTCGATGTCATATTGATTTTGTTTTACTATTCAGTTTAAATTCTAAGTATTTCTGACAATGTCATATAACCATTTTCGTCGTTGATAACATAATTGGTGTTTCACAATTTTCTACTTTTTGGGGGGATGAAGAAAGGATATCTTCTTTTCGACTTGAGAACTTATCAGTTCATGTAGACCAAGGTTTGTTCTGATTGATGATAATTGCATGATCAAGTATACCTGAAAAGTATATTACTTCAAGTGGCTCACAGTGATTTGTGCATTTATTTAACTTTTACTTTACCTTGTAGTTTATATTATTTCTATAAATTACGTGATTTTGATTAAATTGGCAGACTTGCAAGCTCTCAAACTGTATTTATTTTAGTATATGCCATTCTGAAACACTGCAATAGTTTGTCAGAACCATGGACCCGATTACATTGCAGGTAACTGCAAAGCGCACATATAACGCATCGAACAGTTTTAGCATACTATCAAAACAAATCGTTTTGTTATAAGCAAATTGAGATGTTTTACTGAGATAGATGCAACGCCTTTACAAGCAAACAAGTATTGGGTATGCAAACACCTTCTGTAAATAATTGTAGCCATGACAACAATTGTTTACTTGTTTTTAAAATCCAGCTACAAATATATGAGCTACTTATATAAACTGTGTTTTGGAATACTTTACTTAATAACTGTTTCTGTTTTGTTCTAATTTGTAATCATTTGTTCCAGTGCTGTATAGTTTTAACCCAAATATACCTCTTAAATTCTTTTTGCATGTCAATCTTTTGTCATAACATAAACTAAATTTTGGAAAATGTATCTATTATATCTACAATCTACATTGCAGACTTTCATGCTCACTTAATACATACAGGGAAGCTTAATTAACCATACAAAGACAGATAATCCGGTGTAATTTTCTCTAAACTTTCAAACTAAGGAGACGGGACGCTAGATTGTTAAAGTCACAGTACTAATAAACAAAAAGATAATGTAGAGGTAACCAAATTAAAAAAAAAAAAAGCTTAAAAACAACAAATCACAAAAACAATTCAATACCTGCGTCATTTAATCTTTGGATGATAATTGTCTCATTGGCAATTGGTTCTGAAAAAATGTATCCACTCAATCATTTAAGGTTTATGACCCCTTCTGTAGCCATTTTTGTACGAACTTTTCAAACTTAAATTGTATCAAAACTACAGATATAATGAAAAATAGATAGGTCATTTTGTACATACACCAAGGAGAAACTTGATGCAATTGAAGTTTGAAAAGTTCGTACAAAAATGGCTACAGAAGGGGTCATAAACCTTAAAAACGTTTTGACAAAGCTTAATTATCAAACGGGAACGCATGGAAAACTCAGATCAACTCAGTTATTTTTCATTTGCTCAATGATTCTGTTTGCATTGTTTATTAAAAGTTTACATTCGGAAATTTTCGGCACCAAACACAAACCCCGAAACAAACTTACAAAAGAACCAAATTACTGGAAACTGTTTCACATTTAAATGCACCAGTGATTTTGACAATTTCAAATACTTCAGTGATGCACAGGGTCAAAACTTGAAAAGACAAATTATACTACAAACGTTAAAGAACTGATTGAACTAAAAGTACATCTTAAAGTCCTGAAAGGAAATAAAGCAAATATGTTTATCTTCACGCAAATGGACGACAATTTTCCTCGTTATATCTAAGTTTCGTCTTTGATAAATTGCTGGTAAGACTGTGGAGGCATTCCAAAATTAAATTTTAACCTACTTTTTACCCAATGTGTTTGGTGTAAGTTTTGAGAGGTGTATTTTGTTCCTTGCAGAAAAAAACAGCAGTTAGAACAAATGTTGTATCACGTTTCAACTGTTTTCTAAGTTTTGTTAATATAATGTGTGATATCCTATTTTTCGTTAGTTTTATTGGTTTAAAGCGATATATATGTGTAGGACAAAGCGACATAACTCGGATCTATAATGTTACAAACTGAATGTGACTGACTATTGGTGTTACAATCAAAAATAAAAACTAACCGAAACGAAAACGAAATATTCTATGCAAAATAGAGGAGTGATAAAGTATAGGCATTATGTGTTTTTGCAGCAAAATTAAAAATCTTGACCCAAGTTTGCTTTTTCCCTTTGAAACCTTTGAAAGTTTAGTTGAAGTGACTCAATGTGCGATAGGGTTTTGTACTCATACTTACCAAACCTCAGTTTCTTTTTTTTTATGTTTCTTAGGGTGAATTTCACCCTAAGAAACATGTAAATGTATCAGATAATACAATTGGGATGTGAATTAAATCAATCACAACTTGATAAAATTCTCTTTAAATATTATAAAAAAAATATCATTTCATGCAGGATGAATCAACTGGTATTTTCAAACGCAGTTAACGATTTAAACATGTCTATCTTAGTCGCTCAGAACCATGTTTTTCATTTTAAGCAACGTAAACACCAATATACTTCAACAATTTTTATTCAACAACAATTGTAACAAACTAAATAAATGACAATACATTAATTTCAAATACGTCTAAAGTTCTGGTACCATCAAATATTTATTGATCCTTATAATGAAATGAGTATTATTTACAAATGATCCCTTGTCTCTTGTTAACAGATCAAAGTTTGTATTCCACAACACGAGGGGATGTCCTTTCTTTTCGCTGACCTCTCCAAGCGTAATCGTAGTGACCAAGATCGGTCATCTTGTTTGTTGTTGTACATGTTTTCTTTAATGGGAAACGTCTTACAAACAAACGAAAACCTTTCTTGAGTACATCTTCTACTTCTGTTCTAACGTCTGATGTATTCAACAGCCGCGACTCCCATGATCCTTTGTCCAACATGAAACCTTTGTTACATTTACAGTACACAACATATCGCTTGCAATGTTCAGCTGTTTGTACAGCGAATTCATACAGTGCAGGTTTCTGATATTGTCCATCACATATTTCTTTCCTTCGGAAGCCTGTTAAATCACCACGCCTCTTTTCCCATAACTTAGATTCAGTTCCTTCTGGTAAGTCTGGTGTTACTGCTAGCTGCCATTTAGACCAAGGAGCATCATTAAGCATGAAGTTTGACTCCGGAACATTTTCTCTTCTTAGTTTTGGTAGATTTTTCAACTACAAACAAGAATATATGTTGACATGAAAATAATGTTCCTAAAGCAAATGAATAAAACAACAAATGTTTTAGACAGATAGATCTTATTATGTAAGATGAAAGTAATTTGAGTCCACTACATTTGTTTTCCAAGTTATGGAAATACTTTTTTCATCAGCAAGAATGATTAAAAAAAGACTTCATGAACGACAAGAATTGAACGAAAGAAGAGACACAGAAAGACGAATTTACATACAAAACTAGCTTACTTATATCAAAATCAGAAATACAAAACTTTACTTTTATCTTTACAGGTGAACCCAATTAAAGCGGATAGTTACCTTGTATTTTTCCAAACGTTCCTGATTTCGTCTATCCATCAATCGTTCATGTTTAGATCTAAACCTTGTTGTACGTGGTTTTCTTATGATTTTAACCGTTGTCTTTTCACTTGGTTTCAGGATTTTAACTGATGGTGGCTTTGTCAGTGACGGTATTTTTGTAAGAGCTGTCGGGACGGATGTACTTGTATCCATGACTTCTGTATCTGCACGTCTTAGTTTACCAAATAAAGCTTCTAAGTCTTTGTTAATAGTGGTCCCTCTAGCTCGAACTTCTGTTTCATAATTCTACAAGTTAAAATCCAAGACGTTAGTACTTTTTACAAAGAAGTAAAAATTATAAGACCGATAGAGTCAAATTTCTATCATTTATATTCATGTATAGTTTTAGTATTCTAATCGATTTTCTTTCAATATCACAAAATTTCTTCGTTATGTTATAATTATCAAATAAAGTCAAAGAAGACAACCAGGATTTACAAGTAATAAGATAAAACAAATCTACCTGTAAAAGAGTTTCATCGTGTTCTCTATAACATATGGCCATCATAAAGTCAAACATGTTTGCAAAGTCAGCAAGTTTAAGACATTTTCCGTCTGTAGCTTGGGAAATTTTGTTGTAGAAATCTTTTCTTGAACCATAGTAAGCACATTGTACTCCATATATTCTGATATTCTATAAAAAAAAATTGTAGTTAGATTATAAATAAATTCATTTAATGAATTAAATATCAAATTCAAATGATGTTCACTAATATATAAATCAGCGGCCGTATGTTATAATATATACAATCTATATAAATCAGCGGCCGTATGTTATAATGTATTTACAATCGTTACTAATAGTAATTATGAATTGAGCGTTATAAAAAAAACTACTAGATGCTGAATTTATGAATAAATAAATTATATATTTACCATCATCAGAAGTTTGTAGGTTTCATCCCTCCAATCAATGTTGTATGTTTTCCCGCCATAATTATATCCCAGTTCATGTGGATCAGCATCTCCAATCATCACCAATGCTCTCTTTGATCCTGGAGTCCATGACAGAGACTGAACCTCCTGTAATACAAGTTCGTAACATTCATCTCCGTCTCCGCCTCCAGTGCTACCCACAGTTTTCACCCAATTACACAACTCAGTTACATCTGTTGAGAAGTCAATGTGCTTCGTGATATAACTGTGTTTGTCACAGTAGTCACCATGTGCAAAGACAGCCATTCGGATGCCAGGGATGTCAGCTTGGAGTCTTTGGATTAGGTCCTGAACTTTGCCTTTTACCTCGTTGATACAGGCACCCATCGAGCCAGTTGTGTCAAAAGAAAAACAAATTTCCATCGGTCCTCCAGGAATTGCCATATTTGTACCTGAAAGATAATGAACTTTAATAAAAGGATGCAAACTTACAACAATGTTAAAATTCTCCGAGCTCTCATATTTAAAAAAAAAATCTAAAAAGAAAAAGAGAGTTTGGTCTTTAAAGTGGGGTAAAAATTACAGGAAATCATACGCCACTTCTCTTTAAATTTTTGCTACTGAACTTAATTTTACCTTTAAACAGTTTCAGTTTGTCTTGAACAGTGTAGTCGGATTTATTGTCAAATTGTATAACAATGTTTCTTACATCTGAGTTTATATACCCTTGCATACTACGTCATAAATTAACGGATATATATAGTACAAGTTATTTCTTGTTTGAATCAATAATCACGAGATTACGAATGATATTGTTGGGAGAATATGATTTGTAAATAACTCTAACTTATAGTTGGTATGATAGAATCCGAGGATTCATAGTAGGGAGAATAAAGATAACGCTATATACTAACCAAAAAGATCACTATACCGAGAACTTTCGTCTCAATCATATGTATTCATAAATGTGTAATATTTAATTAAGAAATATATATATTATGGTTAAAAAAAGACATTTGATACGTCATGTTACTGAGCATTGACTTCAACTTGAACTTTTTAATCGTAGGGAGAAAATGGTATGCAGTTTTCTGGTAGCAAGTTTTTAGACTGAATGTTATCATGAACTATTGTAAACTTGTTTCTCTAAAATGCTATTTTTTGCACGAAATATGTTGTTTTGTATATTTCAAGAAATGTACGAATTTAAAAATTTGATATGTTGCCGTAGAAAAATTCTTATTCTCCCAACCAATATACAATAAATTAGTTAAAATTGACATTTAGAATGAGAATTAAATAATCCAGAACCAACCCGGCATATGTATTAATTTGAAGAAATAAAAGTTTCGATATATTTTATATCAGATCAATCAACACACATTTTTTGCATCTGATTTTACAAATGTAGAAGGGAGAATTTACTAGCACAGACTATTAATTATATCATAAATATTAAATAAAAATATAGCGATTGATGTTTAAGATGCGGCTTACATGTAATATTCTAAATCATACAGTGTACAAATGCGTAATACAAGCTACTTTTGCATGCAACTGTAATTGATTATAAATCGCTCTGCATAAGCCTCCAAATTCGAATTCTCCCTACTAGCTTCTAATCGATAACGCTAATACCAAATTATTATTACAATATTTAACAAGGTAAAATAAAAAGAAACAATGGAAAGAAATGAAAATCCATTTCAGAAAGGATTCTATAATGAAGAGTGATTACAAATATTATATTGAATGATATGACTACGATTATATAGGTTGTCGTATTTCACAACATACCCCAATATACCCCGAAGAAAAAACAAGGTAGATTGTGTTATGTTACATGAATCACAGGCGTTTCGAAGTCATGATACCTCTGCTTTCTTTTGCTTTTAGATTTTACTTTTTTTTTGGTTATAACTCTTTGACATGTTTACTTATTTGCATTTTTAATGTATTCTTGTTCTTTTAACAGACGTTATCATATTTTGTTATCGATAAAATGAGGAGCAGCTAGTATAAACAAAGAAAAATATACTATGATCTTTTGATTCAATCCTCATTTCCCTTTTGTATTCTATGTTATTGAAATATCGCACGTACATCATATAAGTTTGAGCTTTCTAAAAAGCTGCGGACTGCTTTGTTGTTTTCTTATTAAAAGTAGTATATGTGTATATGTTGTTGTTTAGTATTGAAAAATGAGGTATTTTTAGATATTGATTGATATAAAATGGATGTCTTGCACTTGGAATATCATTCTTGTATACATTACTTTGCTGTAATTTTAAACTGGCGTGTTTGCTAAAGTTTTCAATGTGTTTTCGTGGATAGTGGGTTTCTAATTCTTTCAACTGGTCATTGATGTGCGATTTTGATTGATTTTTCTGTATATGATTTATTTAGAAAATTAATTTATCTTTGAGGTCATTTTTTAATAGCAACAAACAAAAGAACAGTGTCGATTGAACATGCTTTGATACTATATCTGCGCATGATTTTTTACTTGTTAAAAACTTGTCCCTTCGGAGATTCTGTATATTATCAAGTTATTGGAATTCCAAAGGGAACTAAATGTGCACCACTTATAATGGACCTGCGTTTGCATCGTTATGAGTTACAATTTATATATGACTAACATCAGCAAAGACCCATCGAAACAATATTTGATACAAAAATTTAACGATGCGTTTAGATATTTGGATGATATCGTGGCTCTCAATAATGACAACTTTAGTATGTATACCAAAGAAATTTATCCTGTTGAACTTACTTTAAATAAAGCTAATTCTAACAATGACCACTGCCCTTTCCTCGATCTTGATATCTTTATCATTAAATAAATTGAAGCTTAAAACAAAACATTTTGATAAAGGATATGATTTCTCATTTCCTATCGTTATTAGCTATTTGTAGATGGAGACATTCCCTTGTCACCATCTTATCATGGTGTTTATATATCTCAACTTGTACGATTCGCTCGTATATGTAACAACCGAGAGAAATTTATGTTTGACTGAAAAATTATTACAACATGGTTATCGATATCACAAACTAGTCAAAACATTTACTAAATTTTATCAACGGTATTAGCAAAAATAAGGAAATCATTCATTCGTTAACATAACTTAACATGGAGACATCTAATACGTTCAGGTATTTTACATCCAATCTATTATGGTATTATTCTTTACACGGAAATGTCAGTATTCACCTCCAACGCTAACAAAACATTTAAACATACATGTACTTATTTAAAAGAAGGGATATAGTTACCACACTGTTGTCATGTCATTAAATATTGAATATTGTGTCTTTAATATTGATTCACTTATACTGACTTTGTAGGGTCTTTGCATTTTGAGGTTTTATATGCCAATTTCTGGATAAAAACTAATTTAGACGACTTCTCCCTGTATACATTTATGCAAAATAGAGGAGTGATAAAGTATAGACATAATGTATTTTTGAAGCAAAATTAAAAATCTTGACCCAAGTTTGCCTTTTCCCTTTTAAATCTTTGAAAGTTTAGTTGAAGTGACTCAATGTGCGATAGGGTTTTGTACTCATACTTACCAAACCCCAGTTTCTTTTCTGATGTTTCTTAGGGTGAATTGATGTTAATTAAATCAATTACACTTGCTAAAATTTTCTTAAAATATGATAAAAATATTGGGTTTATCTAAATTTTATCATTTTATGCAGGATGAATTCCCTGGTATTTTCAAACTCAGTTAACGATTTAAACATGTCTATCTTAGTCGCTTAGAACCATGTTTTTCATTTTAAGCAATGTAAATGTAAACACTAATTTACTTAAACAAGTTTTATTCAACAACAATTGTAACAAACTAAATAAATAACAATACATTAATTTCAAATACGTCTAAAGTTCTCGTACCATGAAATATTTACTGATCCTTATAATGAAATGAGTATTATTTACAACTGATCCCTTGACTCTTGCTAACAGATCAAAGATTGTATTCCACAACACGAGGGGATGTTCTTTCTTTTCGCTGACCTCTCCAAGCGTAATCGTAGTGACCAAGATCGGTCATCTTGTTTGTTGTTGTACATGTTTTCTTTAATGGGAAACGTCTTACAAACAAACGAAAACCTTTCTTGAGCACATCTTCTACTTCTGTTCTAACGTCTGATGTATTCAACAGCCGCGACTCCCATGATCCTTTGTCCAACATGAAACCTTTGTTACATTTACAGTACACAACATATCGCTTGCAATGTTCAGCTGTTTGTACAGCGAATTCATACAGTGCAGGTTTCTGATATTGTCCATCACATATTTCTTTCCTTCGGAATCCTGTTAAATCACCACGCCTTTTTTCCCAAAACTTAGATTCGGTTCCTTCCGGTAAGGCTGGTGTTACTGCTAGCTGCCATTTAGACCAAGGAGCATCATTAAGCATGAAGTTTGACTCCGGAACATTTTCTCTTCTCAGTTTTGGTAGATTTTTCAACTACAAACAAGAATATATGTTGACATGAAAATAATGTTCCTAAAGCAAATGAATAAAACAACAAATGTTTTAGACAGATAGATCTTATTATGTAAGATGAAAGTAATTTGAGTCCACTACATTTGTTTTCCGTTTTAAGACGGATAGATCTTATTATGTAAGATGAAAGTAATTTGAGTCCACCACATTTGTTTTCCAAGTTATGGAAATACTTTTTTCGTCGGCAAGAATGATTAAAAAAAGACTTCATGAACGACAAGAATTGAACGAAAGAAGAGCAACAGAAAGACGAATTTACATACAAAACTAGCTTACTTATATCAAAATCAGAAATACAAAACTTTACTTTTATCTTTACAGGTGAACCCAATTAAAGCGGATAGTTACCTTGTATTTTTCCAAACGTTCCTGATTTCGTCTATCCATCAATCGTTCATGTTTAGATCTAAACCTTGTTGTACGCGGTTTTCTTATGATTTTAACCGTTGTCTTTACACTTGGTTTCAGGATTTTAACTGATGGTGGCTTTGTCAGTGACGGTATTTTTGTAAGAGCTGTCGGGGCGGATGTACTTGTATCCATGACTTCTGTATCTGCACGTCTTAGTTTACCAAATAAAGCTTCTAAGTCTTTGTTAATAGTGGTCCCTCTAGCTCGAACTTCTGTTTCATAATTCTATAAGTTAAAATCCAAGACGTTAGTACTTTTTACAAAGAAGTAAAAATTATAAGACCGATAGAGTCAAATTTCTATCATTTATATTCATGTACAGTTTTAGTATTCTAATCGATTTTCTTTCAATATCACAAAATTTCTAAGTTATGTTATAATTATCAAATAAAGTCAAAGAAGACAACCAGGATTTACAAGTAATAAGATAAAACAAATCTACCTGTAAAAGAGTTTCATCGTGTTCTCTATAACATATGGCCATCATAAAGTCAAACATGTTTGCAAAGTCAGCAAGTTTAAGACATTTTCCGTCTGTAGCTTGGGTAATTTTGTTGTAGAAATCCTTTGATGAACCATAGTAACCACATTGTACTCCATATATTCTGATATTCTATAAATAAAATAAAATAAAAGTTGTAGTTATATATATAAATAAATTCAATTGATGAATTAAATTTTAAATTCAAAATGATGTTCATTTATTTATATATAAATCAGCGCCGTATGTTATAATGTGATTACATTACTAGTAATAATTATGAATTGAGCGTTTTGAAAAAATATTAGATGCTTAATCTATGAATAAAATATTTACCATCATCAGAAGTTTGTAGGTTTCATCCCTCCAATCAATTTTGTATGTTTTCCCGCCATAATTATATCCCGGTTCATGTGGATCAGCATCTCCAATCATCACCAATGCTCTCTTTGATCCAGGGGTCCATGACAAAGACTGAACCTCCTGTAATACAAGTTCGTAACATTCATCTCCGTCTCCGCCTCCAGTGGTACCCACAGTTTTCACCCAATCACACAACTCGGTTACATCCGTTGAAAAGTCAATGTGCTTCGTGATATAATTGTGTTTGTCACAGTAGTCACCATGTGCAAAGACAGCCATTCGGATGCCAGGGATGTCAGCTTGGAGTCTTTGGATTAGATCCTGAAGTTTGCCTTTTACCTCGTTGATACAGGCACCCATCGAGCCAGTTGTGTCAAAAGAAAAACAAATTTCCATCGGTTCTCCAGGAATTGCCATATTTGTACCTGAAAGATGATAGACTTGCAATAAAAGGATGTAAAATCACAGAAATGTCAAAACTCACTGAGCTCTCATGCTGCTATGAGAGAGTATGAAAGAATCTGACAAGATTATTTTTTCAAATATTTGAGACGAATCGATCAATACAAATTTGGTCTTTGAAAAGAGGGGTAAAATTACAGAAAATCATACTCCACTTTTCTCCAAATATTTGCTACTGAAAATTTATTTTACCTTTTTAACAGTTTCAATTTGATTCCAGTGTAGTAGGATTTATTGTTGAATTGTAATACATTGTTTCCTAAATCTGAGTTTATATACCTTTTCATACTACGTCATAAATCAACGATATATATAGTACAAGTTATTTCTTGTTTGAATCAATAATCACGAGATTACGAATGATATTGTTGGGAGAATATGGTTTGTAAAGAACTCTAACTTATAGTTGGTATGATAGAATCCGGGAATTCATAGTAGGGAGAATAAAGATAACGCTATATACTAATCAAAAAGATTACTACACCGAGAACTTTCGTTTCAATCATATGTTTTCATAAATGTGTAATATTTAATAAATAAATATATATTATGGTTAAAAAAAAAGATATTTGATACGTCATATTACTGAGCATTGATTTCAAACTTTTTAATCGTAGGGAGAAAATGGTATGCAGTTTTCTGGTAGCAAGTTTTTAGACTGAATGTTATCATGAACTATTGTAAACTTGTTTCTCTAAAATGCTATTTTTTGCACGAAATATGTTGTTTTGTATATTTCAAGAAATGTACGAATTTAAAAATTTGATATGTTGCCGTAGAAAAATTCTTATTCTCCCAACCAATATACAATAAATTAGTTAAAATTGACATTTAGAATGAGAATTAAATAATCCAGAACCAACCCGGCATATGTATTAATTTGAAGAAATAAAAGTTTCGATATATTTTATATCAGATCAATCAACACACATTTTTTGCATCTGAATTTACAAATGTAGAAGGGAGAATTTACTAGCACAGACTATCAATTATATCATAAATATTAAATAAAAATATAGCGATTGATGTTTAAGATGCGGCTTACATGTAATATTCTAAATCATACAGTGTACAAATGCGTAATACAAGCTACTTTTGCATGCAACTGTAATTGATTATAAATCGCTCTGCATAAGCCTCCAAATTCGAATTCTCCCTACTAGCTTCTAATCGATAACGGTCATACCAAATTAATATTACAATAATTACATTAGATGTATTTTTAGATATTGATTGATATAAAATGGATGTCTTGCATTTGGAATATCATTCAGTCTTGTATATATTACTTTGCTGTAATTTTAAACTGGTTATTCAGTGTTTGTTAAAGTTGTCAATGTGTTTTCGTGGATAGTGGTTTTCTAATTCTTTCAACTGATTCCGTATATTATCAAGTTATTGGAATTCCAATGGGGGTTAACTGTGCACCCATAGGCGGATCCAGGGGGACCCTTGGGGCCCGGGCCCCCCTTTCGTGGGAAAAATTTGGTTCATTATATAGGGAATCATTGAAGCATGACTAGAGCGGGCGCCCCCCCCCCCCTTTTAGGTCAGTCAGCGGGCCCCCCTTAGGAAAAGTTCTAGATCCACCACCGGGCCACCGGCCACCACTTATCGCGGACCTGTTTTTGCATCGTTATGAGTTTCAATTTATATATTACTAACATCAGCAAAGACCCATCGAAACAATATTTGATACAAAAATTTAACAATACTTTAAGATATTTGGATGATATAGTGGCTCTCAATAATGACGACTTCAGTATTTAACCAATTTATCCTGTTGAACTTACTTTAAATAAAGCTAATTCGTACAATGACCACTGCCCTTTCCTCGATCTTGATATCTTTATCATTAAATAAATGGAAGCTAAATACAAAACATTTTGAAAAAGGAGATGATTTTTCATTTCCTATCGTTAATTAGCTATTTGTAGATGTAGACTTCCCTTGTCACCATCTTGTGGTGTTTATATATCTCAACTTGTACTGTTCGCTCGTGTATGTAACAACGTATTAGATTTTAGCGAGAGAAATTTATGTATTACTGAAAAATCATTACAACAGGGTTTTCGATATCACAAACACAAACTAGTCAAAACATTTACTAAATTTTATCATCTGTATTAGAAAAAAATAAGGAAATCATTCGTTAATATAACTCAACATGCAAACATCTTATACGTTCAGGTATTTCACATCCAATCTTTTATGGTAATATTCTTTACACAGAAATGTCAGTATTCACCTCCAAAGCTAACAAAACATTTAAACATACATGTACTTATTAAGAAGGGATATAGTTACCACACTGTTGTCAGGTCATTAAAGATTGCATATTTTGGCTTTAATATCGATTCACTTATACTGACTTTATAGGGTCTTTGCATCGAAATAAAACACATTTATTCCAAAACCAGTTGTTGGCATGACACGGGTAATGTTCTCAAATATTTCACGATGGTATAATATAAACCCTGACAGGAGGGATTGTACATGATATTCATATGATGAAGACATAATCTTTCAATCAGTTTAATTTAAGTCTGAAGCTAGCATGTCCGTAACTGCTAGTAGTCTGTTGTTATTTATGTATTATTGTCATTTTGTTTATTTTCTTTCGTTTCATATTCTGACATCGGACTCGGACTTCTCTTAAACTGAGTTCTACTGTGCGTATCGTTGTACGTTTTTTTTCTACACTGGCTATAGCTAGACGTATAGGGAAGGGTTGCGATCTCAATAACATGTTTAACCCCGCCGCAATTTTGCGCCTGTCCAGAGTCGGGAGCCTCTGGCCTTTTTTAGTCTTGTATGATTTTTAATTTTAGTTTCTTGTGTATAATTCGGAGTTTAGATTGACGTCATTTATCACTGAACTAGTGTACATATTTGTAAAGAAGCCAACTGAAGGACGCCTCCTGGTACGGGAGATTATCGCTGCATTGAAGATCTTTCGGTGGCGTTCGTCTATTGTCTGCTCTATGGTCGGGCAATGGCCAACGTTTATGCAAGTATCTTGTCTTAGGGAGAGATAAATCGTACTTTGTAAAGGATCACTCTGATTCAAACAAAAATTCTCTGGAACTGACATTATCAAGATGCTTGATTTCTTGATTGACAACATATTTGTTACGTTCGGAGGACGTGTTTTTCAACAGACTGTCGGCATTCCAAAGGGAAACAATGGTGCCCCTCATCTTGTCGACTTGTTTCATTAATATTATGAGGCTGACTTCATACATGAACTTCCTAGGAAGAAAGATAAAAAGTTAGCACTATCCTTTAACTTTACCTTCTGCTATATTATAGATGATGTTCTTTCACTAAATACTTCAACTTTTGGTGACTATGTTGAACGCATCTATCCCATCGAATTAGAGATAAAGGATACAACAGATACAGTTAAGTCGGCCTCATACCCTGACTTACATCTATAAATTGACAATGAAGGTCGGTTGATTTCTGCTTTCCAATTATGAACTTTCCATTTCTAAGTAGCAGCATTCCAGGAGCACCTGCATACGGGGTATACATCTCTCAATTGATACGACATTCCCGTGCTTGCATTTCCTATCATTGTTTTTTTTTTATAGAGGGTTGGCAACTTGCTGCTCACAAGGAAGCTATTAAACCAAGAGTTGGTTGACCCTTTATATTGAATAACAACCGTTTCACAAATGATATCGGATATATTCCTTACGTCGTAACTACAATTCCCTTCCCTTTCATGAATGTGACCTACCAAATTATACTATTTACCGGATTTGTTATAACATCAGCAACACGACAGGTGCAACATGTGGAGCAGGATCTCCAACATTGGGTTGTCCGATTCGGCTGATAATTTCAGGACCGATAGATCTTGACCAATTGAATAATTTAATACCATGTCAGGTTTGCTCTAAAAGCTCTATTTTTTAGATATAAGCTAAAAACTGCATTTGACCCTTATGTTCTATTTTTAGCCATGGCGCCCATGTTTACTGGTGGATCAACTTCGGATACAATTTGTAAACAAGATACCCGAAGGAACATTTAGTTAAAGTTTGAAGGTATTTGACCCAGCAGTTTTAGAGGAGAAGATTTTTTGAATAGTTTTCGACGACAGACGACGACGACCGACGACGGACGCCAAGTCATGGCATAAGCTCACATGGGGCCCTTCGGGCTAAAAACGAGAAACGATAAACACATATGAACCACATAAACAAACGACAACAACTGAACATCAGATTCCTGACTGAGGACAGGTTTAAACAATTGCAGAAGGATTGATCAGGATTAAACGTTTTATTGGTACCAAACCTTCTCCCTTTTCTAAAACAGTTGAATAACATCACAACATAAAAAGACAATGTACACATAAATGTTATCATTTTCCTTTAACAATAACTGTACACGTCTAGTTTTTGAGTAAGTTGTAACCCATCTCCATCCAAGGGATTAAATTGAAGGTTTACATATATATATATACGGATTCAATAACTTTGTAGGTGAATAATTCATCAGCAACAATTGTTAGTTTATTTTGACGGCTGTTTAATTAACACTTGTATTTTTGTAAGCCAATGAGTGCTGTTGCATAGACACATGTAGTTTTTAGTGTGTCATCGAGTGGTCGTATCATTAACAATAATTTTTCTCTGTGTCATTAACACCTTTATAGGTTTCTGTTAGTAACTGTATGTCTATCGTTAACACCACTGAGTTTTCTGTGTGTCATTGAATGGCTGAATCATTAACACCACCAAGTATCACAACATCAACTAGAGATGTCGCAAGATTACCAGTGAAGCTAAAATTATTGACTGGAACATACCAACTACAGAGAACAAGAGCAGCTTTTAACCAGAATCAAGTACACCCTACATGCCAGCTCTGCAACTTAGAGTCAGAAACACTAGAGCACTTTATCTTCAAATGCAGTGCTTTATTATCTATACGCATGTCTTTCCTGCTTGAATATGATAATCTGCTTAAAATGTCTGTGTGTACTAAGTGTTCCGACAACAATAAAACAGTAGATACACTATGTATTCTGAACCCGAGTGCTGTATTTTGTGGTTGTGATTGTAAATGTAACTGTAAGCAAAAACTAAACCTGCTAGAACACCTTAGCCGTAGACTATGCTTTTCTTTGCACGTAGCCAGAAATAACATTCTGAACGCTTTGCCTAGTAGCAATAGAAAGGGTTTAAGGGCAGCCACCCCTCTGTAAATTACTGTTCCTAAACAAAAACATTTTTAATTAGAACAATTTGTGAATCCATAATTTACTCCGGTTTCTGGAGGTGGTCCTATATAGGACGGAATTACTACAAGACAAGACAAGGTGGCCGTATAGTTAACACCATTATTTTATTCTTGTTCATAAATACCTCTTAGGTTTTTATACATTGGTTGGCCGTATCATTAACACCTCTAGTCTTTTTGTGTCATTGTGTATTTATATCATATACAAAACCAGATTTTATTTGTGTGTATCATTTTGACCTGTCTTATTGACACCTCTTGAATCTCCTATGTCCTTGGATGGCTGAACCATTAACAAGTTTATAACTTTCTGTGGCATTTCGTAGCTGTTTCATTAACACCTGTAGAGTTTTTCTGTGCGTCATTGGGTAGCTGTTTCATTAACACCTGTAGAGATTTTCTGTGCCGTTCATTGGGAAGCTGTTTCATTAACACCTCTAGAGTTTTTCTGTGCGTCATTGGGTAGCTGTTTCATTAACACCTGTAGAGATTTTCTGTGCCGTTCATTGGGAAGCTGTTTCATTAACACCTCTAGAGTTTTTCTGTGCGTCATTGGGTAGCTGTTTCATTAACACATGTAGAGTTTTTCTGTGCCGTTCATTGGGAAGCTGTTTCATTAACACCTCTAGAGTTTTTCTGTGCGTCATTGGGTAGCTGTTTCATTAACACCTGTCTAGTTTTTCTGTGCCGTTCATTGGGAAGCTGCTTCATTAACACCTCTAGAGTTTTTCTGTGCGTCATTGGATAGCTGTTTCATTTACACCTGTAGTTTTTCTGTGCGTCATTGGTTGGCTGTTTCGTTAACATCTCTAGTTTTTCATTAACACCTGTAGAGTTTTCTGTGTGTCATTAACACCTGTAGAGTTTTCTGTGTGTTATTGGGTGGCTGCTTCGTCAACACCTCTAGAGTTTTTCTGTGCGTCATTGCGGGTGGCTGTTTCGTTAGCACCACTAAGAGTTTTCTGTGCGTCATTATCACCCCTAAAGTTTTCTGCGTGTCATTAGGAATATGTTTTGTTTTCATTATCCCCTTTATAGTTTTAGTTTTGATATTGGGAGGCTGCTGTGTCATTAACACCTTTTGAGTTTTATTGTGTCATTAACACCATTGGAGTTTTATGTGATCATTGGGTAGCAGTATCGTGAACACCTTTAGAATTGTATGTATGTTATAAAGCAGCTGTATCATTTTGTGTCTGTCATTGGAGGGATGTGTCATTAACACCTTTAGAGTGTATCTTTACACCCAAAAATTTTGTTTGTTTTTGGGGCTGCATTATTGATACATCTAAGATTTGTTTGTGTCATTTGGGGGCCGTATAATTAACACCTCTGGTGTATTCTGTCATTTGTTAGCCATATCGTTTACACCTCTAAGACGGTTTTTTTGTGTAATTGGGTACCTGTATCATTAACACCAGTAGATTATTCTCTGTATCATTTCGTTAACATCTCTCGAATCTTCTGTGTTTTTGAATGGATGAATCATTCACAACTCTAAGACTTTTCTGTATATCATTGGGTGGATAAATCACAAGCACCCCTTCAATTTTCTGTGCTATTTGTCTGCGGTCTCTAAACCACCTTGATTGGTTTCTGCATCTCCTTGAGACACTTTTAAATTTATGTGTCATTGTGTATCGGTCTCAATAACAGCACTCATATTCTGCATGTCATTTGGTAGCCATTTTATAAACACCACAAACTTTGCTTGGCGTCATCTTATGCTATCTCATTAACAACTTTATGTATGTTGTGTAGTAGCTGTCTCATAAACAAAACTGAAGTGTTGTGTCATTTTGTTTTTCTCATTATAAACACCTTCGGTTTTTTGTGTTGTTAGGTTACTAAGCTGTCTCATATTAACACCTGTAAATCTTTGTTAGTTATTGATAAGCCATTTGATTTAAACCTCAAGATCTTACATGTCATTGGGGAGCTGTCTCATTAACAACTCAAGTTTTCTCCTTGCCAATGGGAAGTTGTCTTACAAACAGCTCAAGATTATGTGTCATCTATTAGTGGTCTCATTCACAACATACTACTGTATGTGTTATTGGTAAGTTGTCTAATTCACAACACAATATTGTATGTGTCATTGGGTTATTTTATCATTACAAACACACTGTTATCTGTCATTGAATATTTGTCTCACTAACAGCACACTACTTTATGTGTCATTAGTAACCCATTTTATTAACACCACAAAATTGTTACTCTTGTGTCTCATTGGCCATGTGTAGTTGTCTTATTATCAGCATGTGTCATTAGATATTTGTTTCATTATCAACACAAAATGTTAATGCATCAGGTAGTTAACAGTCTCATTAACACAATATTTTTTGTCTCATTTACACCTAAAGATTGCATGTGTAATTGGGAATTGAGTATCATTAACATCAGTACAATCATTTTGTGTGTCAATTGGCAGGTGTCTCATTGAAACCTTCAGATGATGTTTTTTAGGTAATTGGATAATTGTCTCATTAATCATGTTCACACCACTTAAATTTCTGTGTGTCATTTATCTGATTATTTATTAATAAAAAAGTGATATCATGGGTGGCAAATTCCAGATCTTTTCCTACTGTATTATATAAAAACAGGAAAAACTATCTATATATCTTATACAATTTATTAATATCAAATATTGAAAAACAACTATAAAACAAAATGAAACATTTGCACAAAATATTTAAGAAAAATCCCAATGTTCTACATATACATATGTATATATACAGAGGGTCTGAGCTAGAAGTCAAAATAACATATGTAAATCTAGTAGATTATGTATAAAAGGGCAAGTTGACTGGAGATTAACTTGCCAACTTGTCCAGTCAATAGTTATCTCATTCCTTTTTTGAACCATTTGCACATGTTGAAGGGCAAGTTAATTTCAGTGAGGGCAAGTTCATCTCATTAGTATAATTAAAAAATGAATATCTTACAAATTTAGGCCACACTTAAAAATATTTTGGTTTGCCCAAACCCTACCCAAAGGTTGAGACAGTGGGTAGGTAGGTAGGCATTTTCTTTTTTTTATTTCAAAAAAAGAAATTGAAGTATCAGATGTTAGTAAGTCTTCATGCCTATTTGATTAAAAAAAACTTTTTCAAATCAGGACAATAAAAGAATTTGAGTAGGCAGCTTTTTTCTGGGTAGGTAGCGTTTGGGCAAACAAACCTATTTTTTATTTTGGCCTTAGTGAATGATATACTTTGAATAGATGATGGAATTTGTGCTGAAACTTTTTAAACTAAAGGTTTTACTTCTAGTAGCACTTAGACTTTACATGAACTTATAACCTAAATTGCTTACAGTACAGGTCTGAAAATGTACTTAAGTTGACCAATGACTATTGAAAACAAGGTCAAGGTAAGATGAACCTTGCCAGTTGGCATGTAACCACTGTCCACACATTCATTCTACACAATTAAACAACAACTACATGTATTGCTTATACTCAAATCATGAAATACAAAAAAAAACATGAACATGATGACAATTTTTTAACTCTGCCAAGTGTGAATCTTATAATCTTCCCAGTTGACCTCTATGCTTTAAACAGTTTCCCAGAAAAAATTTAAACTTCAAAAAAATCTTAACTTGAACAATCAATATAAAAATGAGGTCAAGGTCAATTGATATCTGCCACACAGAAATGATTCATTACATTCATCCAAAATCAGGCTGGCCCCTATTGATTATAGGATTTGAAAAACATTATTTTTCTAACCCTTGATATACAACATAACGACAAAATTCAAATTTCTTCTTGTGTACCGTATCCATATGTAGATAAAAATTTTGCCTCTTGTTGAAAAAAAAGGTCTCATCCCGGCAGAGTCTGCACGAAACCATTGTCTCTGTACTTTTCATGTCTTTTATAATTTTGCCAGATGACATTTTTCTCTTCATTCCGTACATGCCGTATTTCTCTTGATCCTCCTTTCTTATTTGTTCTTGAAGTATAATACTAAGTTGGGTCTTTCTCCATTTTCTCCAAGTCATATATGACTCTTCTCGGATTTTCTTGCAGATGTCTTTTGGGATGTTCACTGAATTGTATTTTTTGATGTTCATCATGATCTCTATGTTCTTTGTTTGGATGTTTTCGGACATTTTTCTATATTTATATTCTTCTTTTTGTTTAATTCTGAGTTGTTTCCTTCTCCATTTTCTCAGTGTTCTGTTTTTCTCTTTACCATATTCATGTTTACCTTGGTTTAAACAATTCTTCTCTTTTTGGATGTTAAATGTGCTATTTTTTGGGGTGTTCTCCGTGTTTTCTATTTGGAGTCCTTCTGTTTGGACGTTCTCCAAATTTTCTTTTTTGATGTTTTCTGTTTGGTTTTCATCTACAAGTTTTCTTTTTTTTCTGCATTTATCATTCTCTGTGTTATCTAACTGAATGTTCCCTGTGTTCCTTATTTGAAGGTTCTCTGTGTTCGCTGTATGATCTTCTGATAAAGTCTGGATTTTAGCTCTGGTCATATTTTCTGTGTCTAATTCCTCTTTTATTACTAATTGTGTATGTGTACCAACAAGATTATTTCTAACAGCTCCATTTCTACTTTCAAAGAGCAAGGAGGTCTGTACTTCGTTTATTTTCGTTCTTAAATCCTCAATGAAATTGACGATTATTGTATTAGCACGAGTCAAATCGGCAAACATCCCTGAAAATACATAGTTCACTCCCCTTTCTGTATTTTTTTGAGAAATTCTTATGTTTGTTTCATACACCAATTTCTTGAAAAATTCGGAGTTTTTATCAAGAAATTTCCCACAGGTTAAAGTTGCCGCTACACTTGGTAAAAGTAAGCACTCTGTGTGATCAAAGACTAAACCCATGCTGGTTGGTTTATTTCCCTGCATGCAACTATGGGACTTGTTCAAGAGGGGAAAGAAACTAGCGAAAGGGAAATAAATTGAAACTGAGACTTCTTGGGACGAGCAAAGATTTTTTTTTCATTTTATCACAAATATGTTTAATTTGTGTATATATGACAATACAGATTATCTATAATAAACAGTGCTTAGTACATATAAATAGGCACATCCCATAATAAAAGTCATAAATTACTATCAGTTTTCAAATTTTGTTTCGGAAAGCTACTTATGTCGTTGAAAGGATAAAAGGGAATCAAGGACGCCAAAATCTAAATTACGCGATTTTTTACCATTGTTACATAAGATTTATTGCGTGCGTCTGTCAGGGGCGGATCCAGCCATTTTAAAAAAAGAGGACCAACCCAGTATAAAGGGGGGGGGGGGCAACTATATGTCCCCATTCAAATGCAATGATTGGCAAAAAAAGGGGGTTCAAAACCCCGGACCCCCCCTTAGATCCGCCCTTAATAACTCAGTTTAGCAAGGGTGTTTGTGTTTTTTTAAAACAGATTTATATCCGCGAAAATTTGAATCACGGAATGATATGCTCTATGTATATATATAGTATTACAATATTACTGAATATGCGTTTCTGTAACGATCAACGCTATTTATTTACAAAAACAAATAGACCATTATGGTCAGATTTAGGAAAATGTTATAATTTTCAAAATTTAAAGGTTTTAGAATAATAGATTATATAAAATTTCGTTGGTATAAGTTAAATGCTCTCAAAAGCACATATATAGTACATATCAAAATAGAATGTTTGCAGCACTCACACCACATATTACAATGCAACGGCTTCTGGAAAATGTCTTGCAACATGTCCAATGTCGGATTTCGACGATTTTTACAAATAAACTTTCATTTGCGACATCGATTCGGGACGCTATTCATGGGGGATCATCTGTTACATATTTCCTCGGATAGAATTTTCTTGATAGTCAGATACTATCAACAAGACCACAAAGTATTAAAAAAAATCCGATGACTGGGGTTGTTCGTTTAGATGAGGTTTTTAAGCTGTGAAAAAAGTTGTGTATTACCGAATACGAGAGGAAAACAAATCATCTTTTCCAAATTTTCAAGGTTTGGGTAGCGTTCAACTGCAATTTTTTTCACGTCTCTGCAACACGATTCATATGTAAAATACTCGAAAGTGAAAATAAAATTGGGCCTGAAGCGTGGCTATTATATACCTCTCCATATCACACAAAGCTTGTAAACATCTATACTATTAAACGAGAAGACCTCATTTTGGGTGTCGCTTCTCTTCTTTCCACAATAGATTAATCATCATGCCTCTGTGTCCTATGGGTACAGTGCATAATCGCATTTATCATCCATTCATATGATTATTCAGATTGAGTTATTTTGGGTGAAAAACGAGAAAAAAGACGTCCGGATATGTTTCCGGATATATTGGGCGAAATTTTAAGTCAGATTATACTTCCGGTTTGCGTTTTTCTGTATACTTTGAACATACATTAAAACTACGAATACAGTGTATTTTCTGTCTTATATCCGTCATTGGGCGAAATTTAAGTCAGCTTAGACCTCCGTTTTTTTTAAACAAATACAATCATATACATAACGAATAAAGTGTATTTTCTGTTTGATATCATTTCAAGTTTACTATCCACGGCAGCAAGGATTTGTATAGTCTCACTATACAAATCCTTGACGGCAGTCACAGGCTTTATTTAATACAGAGGGTCTGAATAATATATTTATGACCGCTGTGGATCAATTATCAAACTAAGAAAATACACTTTCGGGACGTCTGGAACAGGTGTTTTTAAGCTCGAAATTTCAGGATTGACCATATCGGGATCCGGGATTTCTTTTTTTGAATTTCGGGATGTCGAGATATTTAATTTGTATAATACATTCAGAACCTCAGGTTTTCATGTTTTTAAGCCCGGGATATTGGGATCAGGGCCCCTCCGCAGTGGCGGATCCAGAAATTTTCATACGCAGGAGCCCGTTGACTGCCTAAGAGGGGCCCGCTCCGGTCATGCTTCAGTGATTCCCTATATAAGCAACCAATTATTTTCCAGAAAGGGAGTGGCGGGCCCCTTAAATCCGCCTCTGCCCCGACCCCCCTTTAATGAATGTTCACAATATACAGATAAGCGCTAAAATTATTTATTTGTCATTAAAATTAAAATAAAGAACAAACAAACAAAAAAGGATTTTTTTGTGGAAAAAGGAGGAGCCGGGCAAGAAAAAACAATTATCTTGTCCCAAATTATCTATGACTTTTGATACCTTTTCTGAAATTCTCAAGTTACTAAATGTTTTACAAAAATAAAGAAGTGGGGTATGAGTGCCAATGAAACAGCTCTCCACAAGTGACCAAAATGACACCGTCGAAATTAAAATTTAAAGGTCACCTTACGGCCTTCAACAATAAGCAAAAGCCGATACTGCATAGTCTGATATAGAAGGCCCCGAAATGACAATGTAAAACAATTCAATTGAGAAAACGAACAGCCTTATTTATGTACAAAAAATTAACGAAAAACCTGATATATCCCGGCGATAACAAGATTTATTTAAGGTGTTATACTGCTTCAGTTTTTTTTGTGATATTATAAAGGTTCTTGTATTTCTCGGGAGAATGTGATTTTGATTTTCGACTGCACTAGGAATAAAACAACTATTTAGTAGTCGGAAAGTTCCGTCGGAACTAAATAACTATTTGAAAAGTTCCGCAGGAACAAAGTTACTGACGGAACAATAGTGGCTAGGTGACCCAAAGAAAAATATGGGGATTTATACAGCAAAAACAGTTCTCATGAGTATGATGACATTGGTATTGAAGAATCAGAGGTGGATTTTGGAGGGGGGGGGCAAGGGGGGTCCCAATAACAGCAAAACAATGAATTGATTTGGTGAAAAACAGATAACAAAGAATTGAAAAGGGACAATAACAGATAACAGTAAATGAAATATGAAAATAAATCTGTCCACGACCAATCCAGTAGATTAGTCCGAGATTACTCTGACAAAACAGCAGTCGGACGTCAGAGTAATCTCGGACTACAGTACATGACTCGTAGATCTTAGCATGTAACTTGTGGTATGGACCTAGAAAATTGTAATAATTTGTGTAAACAAGACGTTTCGGTCATTGAGGCAGTTCTGCCTTGGTTGATTTTTTTTCTGTAACTTGTACAATAAGTTTTAGTATGGATGTTGATTTTTTCTGAACGAAATCACTAGTTTCTGTTTTTGAAATAGGGATATTTTTAATCTAGGGCATTTGAGGGATCAATTTTTAATGATTTAGTTTTTTTTAATTAATTTTGAAAGTAGTGCAGCCAGTGACACTTTATTATCACGATTATATTTTTATATTTTTTATTATTTATACTTTACAAGTAATATACAAAAAAACATTGATGCACAATATATTTTTTTTTATTTAATGACCTCATGATGAAACTAACTGATAAAATACAAAAATACCCAGATCAGATAAGACAGGACAAGTAACTGACACACGAATGCCAGTTATGGTTATTCTGATAATAGAAATTGACTCAAGTGACAATGCTGGTGGACTATCAGTCCCCGAGGGTATCATCAGCTCAGTATAGTCAGTATTTCGGTACTGACATGATTTAACAAACTTTACTAAAATTTGTCCGTTTATAAATTTATAAATTATTAAGAAACTAAGGTTTCAACTCCCTCAGGCAAAGTTGGCTTTAGATGAATTTGGCTATTTATTTTAGGTATTTTTGACATACAGCTCTTCAACGGTTTCGGTACTTATACATCTTCGGATTTCAAATGTTTGGCATTGAGCGTTCCTGATGAAGGTAAATCCAGAAAAGCGCTTCGGACGCAAGAAATTAATAACGTGTTGTTTTCAATATTCTGATAGTATAATAGAGATTGGACCTATTGAAACACCAATCATGCATCTTACGTGAAATTATAGAATATGGAAAATTTGGGTACAGCATTAGAGAAGCTGTAGGATTTTAAATAGGGTATTTGTCGAAATATTAAACTGAAGGCACATCTTTATTTGTATCAATGGTTTCTGAGCTTCAATTTTCGCCATGTGAAGCAGTTAAAAAGCTTTTTAAAATAGGGTGAGTGAAAAGAGAGCTAAGGAATAGCACTGATAATATAAATGCTAAAAGAAAAAGATGTTGTATAGTTTCCAAAGCCATAATTCAGCCCATACCACTTAGGAATGTAAAACAATTCAAAGGAGTAAACTAACTGCCTAATTTATCCACAAAATAGTGAACGGGAAATTTAGTAACACAGTAACAAACTACAACCACTGAATCCAGGCTCCCTCCTGACTTGGAAATAGTCACATACAGAGTGTGCCTGCGTCAACTGAATCATGCTAGTTGGTGTCTCATCCTCCCCTAATCAGGGACAGTGGTGTAAAAGTACAACATAAAGATTATTATGTGGTCATTGAATAAGAAATATCTATTGGGTGTACCAATGCTTTTTTATAACAAAATCCATACTATAAGTTATTGTACAAGTAATGAGTGAATTATAATTTGTACAAAATGCTACATGTTCACAGACAACGGAATTTATTACAAAGGACAATAACAATATATACTGGAATGGTCCTTGGTCCAATTGATTTTAATATGTTTATATATGTGATGTATGTTACTGATATTCTTCTGCACATACAGGGTCACCCAATACTACCAGTAGAAAGACATCAATGATATACATTGTAAGAAGATGTGGTAAGCTTGCCAATGAGACTATTATCCATTCAAATCACAATTTTCAATTATCTTCAATTTCTACGGAAGATTGGCTTTCAAATGATGCTAACATTCCAATTTTCAATAACAGGTAACAGCAAATAGGTTCTCACAATAACAGATAACAAAATAGATAAAAGTCCTATAACAGCTAACAAAGAATAAGATAATAACAGCTAACAGTAAATATATTTTCAGAATAACAGATAACAAAGAATTAAAATGCCTCATAACAGCATAACAGTTAAACCCCTTGCCCCCCCCCCTCATTTAGGGCGGAGCCAGCCCCTTTTTCCTGACAAAAAAATGGTTGATTTTGAATATATCTATATATAGGGAATCAATGAAGCATGACCGGAACAGGCCCATTCTTATGTAGTCAGTGGGCCCCCAATATTATAAAATTTTCTGGATCAATCTGTTTAATTCAGCTTTCCAGTTGTGAACTTCGTGGCAACATTCCAGCAGCACCTACATACGTGGTATATATATAGCTCCCAATTGGTACGATATTCCCGTGCTTTTATGTCTTATCGTGAATTTCTTGATAGAGGGTTGCAGCTCACAAGGAGCTATTAAACCATTTAGGGGCCATTGGCCTGTGGGCCCCTGCTAATTTCATACCCTGATTATTTTCTTCCCATATATTTTATAATGGTATAATACTAAACTAAACCCATAACGGGAGCGGTTGTACATGATATTTATATATGAAACCATAGTTAGCCTGTCACGTGGGCCCCTGCTTATTTCATACCGGGCTTGATTATGTTCTTCTCATCATATATTTTATGATTGGATATTACTAAACTTAACCCCTAACGGGAGGGGTTGTACATGATATTCATATGACGAAGACATAATCTTTCAACCAGTTTAATTGAGGTCTGGAGATGGCATGTCGGTAACTGCTAGTAGTCCTTTGTTAATATATGTTTCATTGCCATTTTGTTTAGAATTTCTTTTGATACCTATTCTGACATTGGACTCGGACTTCTTTTGAACCAAGTTTTACTGTGCGTATTGTTGTGCGTTTTTTTTTTACATTGGCTAGAGGTATAGGGGTAGGGTATAGATATAAAAAATATCATGTTTAGCCCCGCCACATGTTTGCGCCTGCATGTCCCAAGTCGGGCGCCTCTGGCCTTTTAAGTCGACAAAAATCGCATGATAGCGAGCATGTGCGATTGGATTTTTAAGGTTTGTTTGATTTCGTGATTTTATGTAAAACGTATTAATCATCGATTTTATCTGTTAAGAATGATTTTTTTGTCGTTCATCATCTTTAAGTCTTGTTATTGACTGCTACATAGACTTACATGCAAAACAGATTATCTTTGAAAATAAAAAAATTCAAAATGCTACATAGAAAAAAAAATCATGTTCATATCATGTATGCACTAATGTAAAGTTGTGATTTAATAATAATAAAAAAAAAGTGGGTCATGCCACGAAGTCACGAATAAAAAGTTACGTAATCCTGAAGTCAAAAATGTTTTTTCTCTACTTTTTGTTTACTGTATTTACTAGCCCGCAACACTTCCAGTAAATATGATATCCTTCCACTTTCCTGGATTGGTATCCCCAAAAGATTCAAGATTTTTTGGAAGTCTATATATATGTTTCAATTCAGCATAAACCTATAATCAAACAGAAAAAAATCAGAAAAAATGCACTATTTTGTTTAAACTGGAGTTGTAATACAAGACTGGTACCTATTCACTTACATATTGACATTATTTTCCTTTTAATAGCTGAACACGCATAATACATGCATAAGTCATATCCGTCAGCTTTATAGAGTTATATATATATATATATATAGAAGGTCAGGAGTCACACAAATACGGTTCACATGAGGTGTGATTTTTTTACTTGCAAGTCAACATCACAAGTTAACAGCAATCCTTTTAGCTTATTTTGACAAACTTAAACCGAAGACATATACAATATGTGTCTGTTTGGACCAAACTGACTGCCTATAAAAACGAAATAGTTTAATCAGATTTTTTTTTATTATTGAAACATATTTTGATTGAGTGTCCGCAATATAACAAAATTAGATCTAAATATAAAATAATGATATTAATTCAAATATTTTGGACGAAAACTTAATCTTTACCAAAATGTTAAATCCTATGTCTGAAAAAGAATTAAAATCTATTTGTATGTATATTGAAGAAGCCCTTGATTAGAGAGACCACCATACCGTTTCATCAGATAATAATCTTTTACAGTAGTTCGTGCATATACACATATATCTTATATTGTGTGTTTTAAGTAAATTTATGAAAATTTAGAATAATACTGATGTATAAGTTTATGGTATCAATAACAGTTTATAATGTAATGGTAACTGTAATGGTATACATAGAAGAGGGTCTGAATGGGGGGTCTCTTATTCTGTAAACATTTAATTTTCACCCCTTTTTTCTCTAATCTTCATAAAATAAGTCTATTCTTTAAAAGTGATTGTTTACGCATTATTCTCTATTTTTTCCCCCAGTTTCCTTTACTCTTTAAAAAAAAGTAAAAAACATTCTTTTAAATGAATAAGAACGGTGATTTCCAAACAACAGCAAGGCTTTCATTTGTTTCTCAACAATGACGTGTTGATGTCATTATCTTGTAAATACATGTATATGCAGTTGTTCTTTAACACTTTCCTACACCCTAGCACATATAAACTATTATATATTTTTAAAAACTTTTTGATGACAATCCTATGAATTAATTATGATATCTATTATTTATTGATCATTATAACCAAATTCAGTCATCTGTATATAATTTTAATTAATTGTTTCCCTATGTTTTAAGGTGTAAATAGTTGCTCAAACTATACCCTTTGGGTAGTGCTCCACATTTAATGGAGGAATATACAAGAAACTGAACTGAACTGATTGTTCTGCATGATTAAAGTGCTAGTTCCTTGAAGTAACAAGTCCAAGTTCTCATCAGTTCTTTCCAGTGATTTTGACTACATATAAGAAGATGTGGTGTAATTGCCAATGAGACAACTCTTCAAAGAGGCCAAATGACACAGAAGTTAACAACTATAGGTCACTGTACGGTATTCAACCATGAGCAAAAGTATGGCAAAAGTCAACCGCATAGTCAGCTATAACAGGGGCGGATTCAGGTTTTTTGAAAAAGGGGCTGTAGTTATTAAGATAGATGAGCGAAGCGAGGCGAACATTTTTTGGGGCCCCTTTTTAGGACTAAAAACATAAATAAGAGCAATATGCACTTTTTAAACGGTTCCTGGTGTGGGGCATGCATATTTCAGTATAGTAAGTGTACTTAGACTTTTCCATGATGCAATGTCTTTCGTTGTAGAGTCACTATTTGTAATCTTTCCTTCCCTACTTAACTCGTCATCGTTCCTAGTTTGCCGTAAATAACCTCGTCCCTTTCTCACTTTATTTTCGGCTTTATTGTAAGCCTCTAATTCAACGGCAAGCCTAATTACGGCATCATTCAAACCTTTCGGTCGTGATTGTTTTATTCTAAGTCGCATTTCCGAATCAACGAGCGCGTCAATCAACTGCTCTTTCCCGAGAGTTTCTCGTACGTCCAACAAGGCAGTAGGATATGCCAAGTTGGGCAATCTCCGAATTGACTGGCCTAATTCGGGAAGAGATTCGCTGGCCTTTTGACGTCTTTCTTTAAACTGAACTCTGTATAACTCAGTTTGACTAGAAGGCGCGAATATCGCTCTTCAAGTGCGCTGAGGCTAAATCGGAAAAGTTTTGTCTTTCATATGTCTCACTTATTAAATCTCTAAGTACAGCCTGTGCTTGTCCCGTTAACGATACCGCCAAAGTGCACACATTTCAAAATGGGACAAATAGTCTGTAGGGCATTTACTTTCTGTTTGGTGGAATAGTGAAATAGAAGTCAATATGTTCTTGCTAAATCCTGTGTCGCTATGAAGGTGTCGTGATTGTCATCCTCAGCCTACGCAATGTGTTACTGTAATTTGAATTTCAAAATGACTGAGAGACGTTTTATTCGACGCACTGCAGGTCAACTCCACCATAAAGAATCACATGACTTTGATAATTAGTAAATTGCAGCGAAAAAAATCTTTATAAGTCAAGAATTGTCGTATAAAAATTAAATAGTAGTACACGGGAAATGGTAAAGTTCACCATGTTCACGAATTAAGTCCTAGTCTGATTAATCATTTAAAAAAAAAAGTCTGAACAAGTCTGAGCGTATGCCCTCTATGTCCTCCTCTGGATCAGCCACTGAATAAAAAGTCCGAGTAGAAATATTGGAGACCAGTTCACTTTGACTGAATCCTATAAGTCTGTTATCATGCAGGAAACCAAAAAAGGTTTACCAAGTTTGTTTTCACTTTTATCATATTTTTACAATGATAATTTTGATAGATTTCTTTAAATTTTAAGAAGGGAAAATTCTGTTAACAGTTAATTTTTAGCGTTTTCTTTTATTAATCATTCAATATTCATTATATTTTTAGACCACGCATTTCTCCAATCTTTATTTTTTTTGCCCATTATTCTCTAATCTTCATTTTTAAGGGCATTATTTTTTTCATGCATCTTTATTTCACATTTACATGGTTTTTTTTAAAACAAAATATAATAATTGTCACTGTATATGGACCACATAGGCGGATCCAGGGGGGGGGGGGGAGGGGGGGGCTGGGGGCCGGGCCCCCTTTCGTGGGGGGAAAATGGTTGGTTTATATGGGGAAACATTTAAGTATGAGTGGAGCGCCCTCCTTTTAGGTCAGTCAGCGGGCCCCCTTAGTTAGGTAAAGTTCCGGATCCCGCCTCTATTGTGACATACCAAATTAGACTATTAACCGGATTTTATATCACATAAGCAACACGACGGGTTCCCATATGACATGTGGAGCAGGATCTGCTAACCCTTCCAGAGCACCTGATATCACCTCTAGTTATTTGTGGGGTTCGTGTTGTTTATAATAATTCTTTGGTTTTCTATGTTGTGTCATGTGTACTATTGCTTTTTTGTTTGTCTTTTTTTATTTTTAGCCATGGCGTTGTCAGTTTGTTTTAGATTTATGAGTTTGACTGTCCCTTTGGTATCTTTCGACCCTCTTTTTTGTGCTCTTTGCAATAAAATATTGAATTGAGTTGAAACAAAAAGAATCGTATTTTATGTTATGGAATAGATGGCAGCTAGTGCCCTTTAAAAGATTTTTAAAGGTTTGTTTTCGTAGGTTTTTTTCGTTACCTCAGGCTCAGCCTATGTGGTGTCAGACGTTTTTTGAATGTTATCCATTGTGAGACGACCCCGCAGGAAGTGTAAGGTGCGACATCGACAATTTGCATTGACAGGTAAACTACGCATGCGTATAAATTCAATCTTCCAAGGAGGTCGCTGTGTACCGCTGTGTAAAATACGGAAACAATACTCTATATTTGAATGGGATATCACATTTGTTTATTTTTTAGTGAAAATCTTAGTATTGTTTTTAGTCGAATTTAATTTCTTAATGGAGTTTATACCAAAAGGATAATTCAAATGGAGAAAATACAAGATCAGGAACGTTTAGCTACTCTTATCCACCAGTGGAATCAGGACCACTACGATATTTTTGAACTTAGTAGGCCAAACGAGGTAAAGAATCTGCTATTAACCCCGTGTTTCAATGCTTTTTATTGTTTGAATGATGAAGAATTACTTGAAAGTGTAATTTTACCTATGAATAAATTAGATGCTGTGCATATGGGTTTTGACAGGTAAACTCAGGTGTCGCTAAAACGGTCAACAATTTTCAATATGGCTGCCCCCATCCCAAAGTCAAACTAAGTATAAAACAACATAAACTTACTTCATACACCTGAAATTACATGTACTCAGAATAAAATTTCAGAATTTAGGTTTATATTGCATTATCAAATGTTAGTTACCTGTAAAATTGGGGAAGTAAATAAGTTTTGAATTGTCCCCCTTGGATGTTGACATGACCTCATTGGATTACTCACAATATTGATATTGACATGTTATGGAATGCATCCTACATAAGGAATTAGGAAAGGCTTTATCAAAATACATTTTTGCTACATGATGTATAATTTCCATATATAATAAAGCATGTGTCATTTCTCTTCTATCAACACATCTTAATGTACATGTAGTAAATTTATATTTGTAAATGTACCTAAAGCCAACTAAAAATAATTAGTAGATTTTCATCCAGATTTTTTGAAAAAAATGGGGTGGATTTTATTTTTTAAAATTTTATTTCATATGAAACCCTCTTGTCACAAGCTCTTCAAACTGCGGGGGTATAAGCAAGTGTAAAATAAGCGCATATCATGCACAGTATCAATATACAGTCATCAAACGTACATGTAAATGCATTTTAATTTAGGATGACATGTCATTAAAAAGCAGGGTCATTTTTATATAGAATCTTATAAAATTATGACCCAAATTTTTGGCACATCCCTGTATACCCAATAATAGGAAGTAAACCCCTTTTACAGACACACATAATAACGATTATATTTCTTGAGTGACATAACTACAATGATTTAACATTTCTTATCAATCAAAATATTTAAAAAAAATAATATCGATTTGTGACACATACTTTTCGTTAGTCCGAGATTACTCTGACCTACGACGGCTGTTTTGCCAACTTTTTTTTAGTCCGAGATAACTCTGACCTCCGACGGCTGTTTTGCCAGACAAGCTGGGGCCATGGGACGTCAGAGCTGGTCCCATATCAAAAAACGGATATTTGCCCACCCAAAATAGATGCGCTGCTTTAATCTCTTCATTTATGTAAGTTTTACCTACCTGCCAACCTTTATTTTTCTATATTTTAACATCTTCGCTAGCCAAGGGTTGCGATCCACTCCCGCTCTCTTCACCCTTGGCGGATTGAGATAAAATTTTGGAGACACAAGGTAAGGATTGTTATTGGTTGCAGTCAAAACTCGCTGCATCCAATCAAAATGCGCCTATAACATGATCACGTGTAAATGTAGAAAGTGTTTGTAAACAATTGCCACGTGTTTTTTGTGCAACAAGCCTTTACATCCCTAAACATACGACTATATTAAGTGAAAACTTGAATGTTTTTAATCAACAAATAGAAGTTCCTGTGTAAGTTTCATGCACAAATGCATGAATGTTGACGTATGCTTTCATTTCCGGCTTTACCAAGTTTGTAGAATCTAGACGCTACCATGTTTTTACCTCCAAATTGAAGAGTTCAAGTGCTACCATTGGTCAAGACTAATGTATTCGGAATTGGCGTGATTTTTATCTTCCGATAGATGGCGCAACATTGTTATCACAAATTTTATCTCAATCCGCCAAGGGTGAAGAGAGCGGGAGTGGATCGTAACCCTTGGCTAGCGAAGATGTATTTTAATAGCTTTCAAATTTTTCTGCATTTTGACTTTCACTTTCAAATGGACGTCGACTCAATTTATGAGAGAGTTGGTGGCCTCGAGACGCAAATATGCAAATATTTGTTTGCATATTTGTATTTTTTTTTACCTCCTTTATAGGTGAACGATGTTTAACATTTAGAAGCAACCACGTTTTTTCACCTCCTTTACCATGTTTACAGGAGATTGGTAATAAGCATTTAGTTCTGACCATGATAACAATTGGAAGCTCTCGGACATTTTGGTAACTTGCATCGTAAATGAACGAGGTGTTACATTATACTTATAGTCAATTGCACTGTTTTCTCGTGGTCTTGTGATAATCTTTGAAAACGAAAGACAAAATGCATTAATCAATGGGTCACTGTGAAAACTGTCTAATTATGAGAAAAATAAAGGTTGGCAGGTAGGTGAAACTTACATAAATAAAGAGATAAATGAAAAATGAAGAGATTGAAGCCTGATTTATATAATTCCAAGGCCCTCAGTCGGCTCCAGAAGCGACGAAGCAGTGCATCTATTTTGGTTGGGCATATACATGTTTCCACTTTTTGATATGGGACAAGCTCTGACTTCCCACGGTCCGAGCTTGTCTGGCAAAACAGCCCTCGGATGTCAGAGTATCTCAGACTAACTTATTGTGTGCATTGTAATTCATGCCTGAAATTATGCGCAATTAAATAGTCCCAATCCACTTTAAGCTTGAAGTAATAAGTCTGAAAGTTCCAAAAGTCTTGTGGCACTGGCTAGAAATTTGTATCTGTAAAATGTGTATTCAGATTTATCTACATACATAGCTATTACGTACATTTTGTGTATATTAGTTACTCTTCTTATCCTCTAAAAAATGTTACTGGTGTATGCTCCTGGTTTATTTGAAGGCGACATCAGAAAACTTAAAGCTACTTGAACATAATTAAAGGCAGAACTACATGCATATATATGTATCACTGAATGTGTCTTTTCTAAAACAAAACAAAAAATTGTCCAACATTTGAATTTTTCTTGAAATTCTATGAAACAATTCAGTTTTTAGAGTGTTTGAGACTTGTGTTCTTTTCTATACAATAAAGTGCTACTTGCCAGCAAAATGAAATCATGGGCTGATGAATATCATAATTTTATTACTAAGATTAAGAGAAAAATCTCAGTGGCGGATCCATATATTTTCATCATTTGTTCATAAGTGGGGCCAACTGACTGCCTAAGAGGGGACCCGTTCAGTCATGCTTCAGTGATTCCCTATATGATCAACCAATTTTTTTTACAAAAAAGGGGGGTGCCTGGGCCTCAGAAAAAACCTCTATATCTGCCTCTGAATCTAACCTTAATTCCATTTCCTTGCTCTGTTTTATCGTGCAGACTGTACTTAATAATTAAATTCATCTTCTCCCAGTTGGATTTACTAAGGCCAAAAATGTTGAGTCCCTGGACTTGCCTTAAAAAATAATAAGAGAGAAACCTGAAACAGCTCTGATGTCAACAGATTACAGACAACTATTTGGGACACATGGTCACAGGTTCCATAAGAACTAGATCACCCAGGCCAAAGTTGTTGGTTTAAAATTAAACCCTCTCAGTCTGCCAAGTTCAACCATTCATTGGGTTTGTATGTCTATGAGTGATATTCATTGACATTGTGTTCCTGCTAAGCACAAAATGTAAGCATACAGCATATATATGAAAGGCATATTGAGCGAAATCACAAATACTGGTTTGTAAGGGACGACATCAAAAGATCAATGTAAGATAAAAAACTTAATTCAAATAGTTTGGGGGTGGGAGGTTGAACTGCTGCAAGATTTGGTTATCCGACATTGATTTTTACATACATTTTGTACATGTACATCCATATGGGTCAATCAATTTTTCCCAAATTAAGTTGATAGGGTTTAGGGAGGTCAGTGAAAAAACTATTTGAATTAAGTTTTTTATCCTTCATTGAACTTTTGATGTCGTCCCTAATGGCCAGAATAATGTGTACCTGTAGAGTAATGGGTAATGCACAAAATGTATGTTGATCAGTTGTTTGTTAAAAAAAAATATAAGCTATGGGTCCAGTACCAAGTAGTGTACATTTATATTCAATGTTCCATTCAACATATGTGATTAACATTGTATCCTCTTTTATATTTTCTTCTGAGTTTTGAAAAAGAAGATTGAGGATATAATGCACAATATTCAATATAAGGGCATTGTATATATATACATGTACATCAGCGGCTTAGACCCAAAAAGTTGTTTAACATGTTTACATTGGTTGTTGCCTTAAAAATAGCTAGTTCCAAAATGTTTGCACCATAACACCCCCTTCTTTACAGACATGCACCAATGATATGTCATGTTTTGGTAATCTTTAATTAGAATTCAGTTCATGCGATATATAAAAAGTATCTAAATTTAAGGTTCCCATGCAGTTCATCACTTAGACTATCCAACTGTTTCCCTTTGAAAATACTTCAAAACAATGTTGATTTAATTTGAGTCTGACACTGGCTGTGAGTTCACATTAATTGTCCCAAGAGGGTCATAAAGATAATTGACCTATTGACCAACAGGTGCATATTGCCAATTTGGGGACAATCAGGTCACATGTTTATTCATCCATTAAAAAGGACATCCCTTATAGTTAATTATTGAAAGAAAGATAAGGCATCCATAAATTGATAATCACTTCAATTTAATTGAGTGTTGTTGAATTTGCAAACATGTGTATAAGCTATTATTTGTAACAAGAGTTTCAAATTCTGTTTGATATTTTATTTATTTTATGCGGGGGGGGGGGACAGAAACATTATTTAGATGTTAATAATTTAAATTTATAATTGAAAAAATTGGTAGGGACCCTGGTTATGTAAAATAAGTGTTATGATGTGCACATTCAGTTGTTGTTTTACAGTGTATCATATATGTGTTTTTCATTTATTGAAAAAATATACTTAAATCAATCAGGTAATCACAATGTATAGTGTAGCTTGTTGGTTTGAATTGTATAACATTTGTCTTGTCATTTCCTTTTATAGCTTGCTGTTCAGTATTGGTTTTGCTCATGTGTTGCTAACTTTTTGCTGTAGGATTGTCTCAATTGGCAATTCAGTCATACCAATATTGACTATTGTTTTAAAATTTAAACATACAACATGTACACTGTATACTTTAATATGTCTATTTAAACATATATGTCTTTGGTTAAATATTGGTTTTCCTTCTTCAAATCATGTTAATTAGTCAACAGGATAGAATTTTTTAAGAAATTTTCTGATCATTAAATTTGGACTGCATTTGTACCAATTTTATTTGAAATCAGTATTATTGAGCCCAGTAAAATCTTTAACCAGTGTATAGTTTTATGAGAAGTTACATGTACAATTTGTACACATTTAGTCCACTTACATCATATTCATGGACTGATTGATGTCCAGTACAGGTCATTATGAATAGGAAGTTACCCCTGTGTAGTCACATGATCTCATATTACCTGTATGTTTTTAAGTAAATCAGACCTTAGATTTATCTTGTCATGTGATAAGTAGTTATTTTGTTAATTGGGTCATCTCAAAATGTGAAAGTATTAAAGGGTACCCTACTTTAGCCTAATTATTAAGTATTATATTACCTACACAATATAGCTAATGTGACACTTTTCATTGTAAAAATTTGTTACAGTGTAAAAACATAATGTTGTCAAATGTTTTACATTTTCCTCAAGTGTTTTTTAGTAGTAAACATTCATTGTACATTATAAGTATACAAGTGTACTCATAACATTATGTACAAATAAACACAATTATATTTTATGATCCATTATTTATTTTGAACCACAGTCAACAGTGTGAGGCATGGCTCCGTGTTGAAGACTGTACTTTGACCTATAATGATTTACTTTTACAAATTGTGACTTGGTTGGAGAGTTGTCTCCACTGGCAATCATACCACATCTTATATATAGCTACTTGTAGCAATATGTTGAGCTTAAAATTTAGGGAGTTCTAACATTCTGAGAAACTCCCAAAATAATACTGTTACATGTAAATCTTTCCAAAAACTTACCTTTGTCTGGGCTAGTTGTAACTATAGCTTCAAGATAATGTGAAAAAAGACATTTACAACCATTTATTAATATCAAGCCTGTTGTACCAATGTTTTAAAGGTGTGCATTTTACTTTGGTCATTGAGAAATCTAACATTTTGTTTTTTTATTTCCAGAATTTGGAATTCCATGGTGTAGTGAGATTTTATTTCCAGGACGGTGCAAACGTAGTGACAAAATGTATACGTGTAGCCAGTACGGCCTCCACGAAGGAGGTTGTCGATGTTTTGATAGAGAAGTTCCGTCCAGATATGAGAATGCTGACAAGAAATTCATATGCTTTGTATGAAGTCCATGTAAATGGAGGTATAAACAATATTTTTTATTTTTGCCAGTAGTGGCTAGAATATATATGTCTTTTATATGTTTTCCTGCTTCACTTAAAAACAACCAAAGAATGTCAAGTTTATTTCTTTTTGCATTAACAAATGATAAGGCATAAAACTTCATAATGTTAAAGTTCACATACAAGTTAATAAAAAGAAGATTTGTATTCTATACTTGACAATAGTTGCAATGAAACAGAGGAAGAAAAACCATATTATCACACAGCAGAGCTCTGGATAACTTTATCATGTAAATCTGAAGCATTCTGGTGGGGCATAACATAACTTAATGTGACACTTGATAGAATCATTATCTTGTTTTATCTGTACAGGATATATTTTAAGGGTTATCCCAAGGTGGGGGGTTACTTTATATTACCAGTAGTACACCTACTTCAGTAGATACTGACATAACTTTGTTAACCTGGACTTAGTGTGGTACAATTTAATATATTTGTCAGTACTTTCCAATTTTAAAACTTTTATATATGGATACTTTATTCGTAGGCAGGTACAGCAAGTACCTGTAATACAATTCATGTAAAATTATAAAGAGAGCCATGGTGTAGTGGTTAGTGCATTGGACAACTAACACAAGGGTTCCTGGTTCAATCCCCGCTTTGGGGAGAAAATTTCAGGGACTGACTTTTCGGCTCTCCCTTGACACCATTTGCAAGTATATGGTCTTGAGGAATTTATGATAGACCATCGTAAAGGGACAATATATGGCTGACCCGTGTTTAGAAAGAGCCATATATCTTTCATGTAAAAGAAGCCCTTTTGGATTTCTAAAAAGAGCAGGCTAATGCCACTACAACTTCACTACAAGACAGCACTCACATCCACAAAGTAGAAAGGGATTAATATAAGTTGCAATAACTTGCAATAACTTGTTTCCCTATCCAATATAAATAAATATGTTTAAACTAAGAATGGATCCCCTGCAACCAAACAAACTTAATCCAAGTCATTGGTTTATAGTTTAAGGTATTTATACCGGCATAGGAGGGGGTATGCTTGTATTCTGCTCTGTCTCCTTAATACCATCACAGGAAATTTTCTACCCATTAATCTGAACTAACCAGAGCTTCCTCAAAGTGGCAAAAGCTACATGTACATGACGGAATGATATAACTTGTGATACATTGTCTCATCCATCACTATTCTTCATGTACATGTACTTCCTGTTTCCCTAATATATAATGTACCTACACGTGCAGTGTTTTTTCACTGCATGTATCAGCCCTTGATAGAACACTGCATCACCTATTGAGTATTGATTGCTTACTTGTTCATGTTTTCTTACACATCATGGCCATGTATGAAATCATAATGCTTTGTATTTTCTCAGGTACACATGTAAATGTAAACCCCCAAAATCCATTGCATTGGTATAGAGCTCTATCAAAACATGCTATTCTATCAAATATGTGGTGCTTATCACATCCAGTGCTTATCAACATCCTGTAATTGAATACTTAGAGGGGTGGGGGAACCATTAGTGATGGAATATCTAGTTTTTATTTGCTGAGAGAAAAACAACTGGTTCACTTATTGGAGCAGGAGCTGGTTACCTTTTTAGAGCACATTAGTTCAATTCCAGTACTAGTGTTTCATATTGCTCCAACTTTTATATTGTGTATGTTGTTAACATACCAGTATATTTATTCTGTTATGTTGTTTTTTTTTGGCATGATGTTCCTCATCGTTATAGACTTATGTTATTTTAGTCCCTCCAAAGTTTTACAAAATGCATATATTTTAAAGGGTCAAGCATTTTACTGCTGTTGACATTTTATGATGGAAGCAACCAACACGCAATGTTATGCTCACTATTCTTTAAACATATTTGTGGGTTTAGACTTTAACTGTTTAGAAGCACATGTGAAGGATTAAACCAATCAGTCAAGATTAATGTTGATGACTGTTAGTGTACAGGTACATGTAAGATAAATACATGGATCAATCGATTGATTGTTGATTGGTTAACATCCAGTGCCAAAATTATATATTTAGGTACAACTAGATCTGTTGATTTTGTGCAAAACTTGATTTAGTCAAGGTACATTGTGTAGTGTTCTATGTTTTCCCACTGATCATGCTGATTGAAACATTTTAAAAATAGCTAAAACTCAAAGATACATTGTATCAAATTTTGTTAATCTGCAGATAAAGAACAGTTAGAAAAAAAATGTAATTGAAATAATTATTGAATATGTTGAAATGCAGAAATAATTAACATATTTCTACAATATCATTCATTGTAAAACTTATTTAATTTGTTATTAAATCATCATTACCTTTAAAATAAAATTGGAAACAAGTTTAAAAAATAATTAACTTTAAGGTGACTTTTTAAGAAGAACCTCTATAGATTTATGAATGACCCTTTGTAAGCTGTTTAAAGCTTATAGTATCTGGTGAATTGTCTAAGGTGATTAGTATTATCTAAGGAGATAAAGCCAAGCTGACAAAACATTACAGAAAGTTGCTACACCAAGTATGACAAGAATGTTACTAGTAGTGGCTTTAGTTTACACATGGTTAATTACCTTCGGGTTATTTAAAAATTGACTTATGTACGTACATGTATGAATATAATATTATACCAATAGCTTCAAGGGTGTTATTTTACCACAATTTGATTATGCAGATTAAAGAAAAATCTTGTAATTGTCTCTCTTCATGTGTCATGTATGTTCTTCATATGTTTTAACTTACTCATTATATAGAAATATAATTGTTACGTATCACATTTGAAATTAAGTCAGTACATCATAATTACATTAATGAGATGTTATGTTATTTTGTTAATGAAATAATTTGTTGTTCATCACATATTTGTTGTTTTTAGGATAAAACCAGCTGTTAATTTTCTCTTTAATTGATTCACATTATGTCAATTTGTGGCCTTTTATAGCTGACTATGATACTTGTAACACCTTTATGCCTTTTGCTCATTGATGAAGGCTGTACAGTAACTTGCCAGCTTTAACATCCTCATCTTTAGGTCTGTTGATAGAACTATGTCTCCTTGGTAATCATATCATGTCACTGATCATTTTGAAGACCTCATCATGACTCAGACCACATTTAGGCAATGTCAACTTAGCTACATATAAGGAGAAAAGCCCACAAGCCTCACTATCTTTCTTGTACTTAAAGCTCATACATATAAGTTTGATATTTTCTAACAATATATTGCATGAGTGTATAGAACAGATGAAAAATAGTGCAACTTAAAGAGCTGTCATATGATACATATATACTGTACATATATTTGACATATGAAATATTATATAGAATATCGCAATTGTGATCATCTGTTATAAAATAGTCATGATGATGTAAATGACTAAGAAAGCAGTTGTTGATTTATTAAATTTGTGTGACCACAAAAAAGGACCAGAGCAGAGAGAGAGGGTTGGTTCCAAAATTAGTAAGTCTGGCAGGCACTAAACCAGTTACAGACTTTAATAATGACTATTTTATATTTCAGATGAAAGGAGATTACTAGACAATGAAAAAGTATTATTTGTACAACTTAACTGGGGCAAAGATGTCAGAGAGGGACGATTTCTCCTTAAACAAGAGGTAAATACAGCCCTGGTCATCCATTGTCTTATACCCTGTCTATGATAGAAAAGTCACATCAAATTAAAACTTAGTATATATGCATGTTCATTGTTATTGAAACATAAACTAAATTAGGATTTGACCCTAATATAATTTCAAGAGTTCAGTGAACATGTAAATGTTATATTTATCCTCATATACCATGTAGAAACTACTTAGAAGCATATATATGAAGGGAGCATTAATAAGAGAAGAAACATACAGTCTTGTCAGAAGTTGATTGTACAGATTAGTTGATGCCATAAGACAATGTTTTGTCCTGGTATCTATGATGAGTTTATTTGTATCATTCAACCTTCACCTGCCATGTCTCATATGCCTTGACCCTTCCAGAGATCTCTCAGTCAGTGTAGTGTAGTGTTTTGCTTTCCACATTGTCTTTTAAATTATACTCAATTTCAATTTTTTGTTCACAAATTCACATAAACATTAAGAGTGATTTATAAAAGACTGGTTTTATATATGTATGTATACGACAATTTTGATATTGTTATATATATAAGAATGTATAAATAAATAAAAATGTTGGTTTGAATGTTATCAAGATAATTTCATTTTCGAAAGTTTACAAAGATATTAACTTATTTGTAAATACATGTAAAAGTAGTTATGTGAGGGTTAACCCTTGGACAATGATGCTAATGACTCCATTAAACCACAAGTAAAACAAACATTCTTAAGATAAAAATTTATCTCAAGAATTTACGATTGTTTCTTTATTGAACCTCTGCCATTGTTAATGTTGTCCTGTGTAATATACATAGAGATGTAATGATTTTTTTCATGGGGATATTTTAGGATCTGTTAAAGACCCCCAAAATGTTGAAATAAAAATGAAATTTTTAATAGTACTGTTTTGTATATACATGACAGTATTGTTCTACCAAATATGCATCATGGCAAGGGGTTATATTATTGCTGGTATGGGATGTAATGATTTTAAAAACCTGATAGCTTTAAAAATCCCATGTTTATTAGGTTGCTTTAAGGGAAATTTTGGTGAGAATGCTGTTCAAAGTCTTGAAGGAAAAAAAAAATGCTCATTGTTGAAGGTTATTTAGTGTCAGATCTATATTGTTGTTAACTTATGATCATTTGGTCTCTTGTGGAAAGATTTTTACCATCTTCTTATTTTTACATTGCATTACATAGTACATTAGGGATGTAAAAAGACCTTAAGGTTACTAGTAATTCCAGTGTTTAATCTTTAGATAATCTTAATTTTAAATCACACTTTAATCCCTCATAATTGTCATAGTTTATCTGATAAGGTTTAATCTATGTCACACATCATTGATTTCTAAGATGGAAATGATAAGTGACCCAATAGTTCTGTACCTGATGTCATTAAGGGACAAAACTGCATGTATTATTGCCAGCAGCCATTGATCACATGCACTCAGGATTCATTATTTGTGGGTTTGATGGGTAAAGGCATAGGTGAAAGACAAATTCAAATGTTCAATGAAGCGCACATTTTCATTAGGCTGATTTATAGTCTTTGACAAAATTATGAAACCAAAAATCCATGAAAGTACATTTTTTCTCAATCTATGAAAATCGGTGATTAATTGCCATAACATAAAAAAAAATCAATGAAACCTCAGTTATATGTATTGTATATATATGCAAAACATCAACAACAAAATACAAATAAAAAAGGGAATTGAAAACAAAAACACATTTTGATTTTGTTTACTTGTAATATTTACAGTTCATTCATTTCTACATCATTTCGGCCAGGTTAGGTGAGAAAATTGCTGCTACAAATTTCGGAATCCTCCATCTTTGAAAATGTATTGCTTTTAAGTTAATATTAACCATTAACTGGGACATAAATTCTCATAAATCGGTCAATTTGTTTACTATTCAATTTAAATAACTTCAATAATTAGTTGTACATGGATGTGTTCATTATTAGGGTTATTGGAATGGAGTCAAACAGATCAAAGTTAATTGTTTTTTAATGTCTTTATTTGGTATTTATAGGATCATCAGGTAAACAGCATGTATATGTATGTTTTTGAAATGGTGTCATTACTTGATGGAAATTAAAGTAACACCATTATGTATGTGGCATTAAAATGATACCAATATGATTTCATATTTTTTTTAAAATCAACTTTGAATCAGAGATGAAGACATAATTTTCTTCATATTATTTTGAAGCATGTTTGATGCACAGTGTATTTGTCTTGTTTTTTTTTGTGTCATGAATTATATTTTTTGTTCTGTTTAAAAATATAAACACTGAATGTTTGTTTTGTAGAGACGAAAAAAACACCTTACAAATTGAATTAACATAATTCTAAAAACTTTATAACAACAAATTGAAGTAAGATAATTCTAAAAACTTCTAAATTCTAAAATTCTAACAACAAGCTGAACTATGCTGAAGATGAGAAAAAACATTTTTAAAACACGAGAATCCATATATGACACATGTATGAAATTCATACTATCGCCAATAAAATGTAACATATTAACAGCTGCCTATCATAGATAAAATAATGTAAATTAATTACATGCAAATGAAAGTACTCCAGCGACAAAGCTCTGGTTTGTTGATCAAAATGATCACCCTTCTTGATTGACAATTCTAATTGCACTAGGAATGTGACCCATACTGAGATAAGCTGTACCTCTATTGCTGATAACATATGTAACACAAACAATATGTTTATAGTAGCAGACGATGTTTTAATAATTACATTTTCGGTTTTAAAGTGTTACACAGAAAAATAAATCACAATACAAGTCAAATTATGATAAATACACAAAGAAGGATTATGTCCACCGCATTAATTTGTTTCTCAGTTTTAATCTGTAGTCTTCAATTTTCTGAAAATAAAAAATAACCTCTATATAGATATAAAACAAAATATTAATATTTCTAATTCAACTAATTATTGAATGGTTTCGATAATTACATTCAAATGGTAAATAGTTTAGCAAGTTTATTTAAAGTCTAAAGAAGGAGTGAAATTGTCCCTAGTTTATGGTTCCAAAATAATGAAATTTTCACATTTAACAGCTTCAATATATATCATTTATACATGTTCATATAGCAAAAGACTAATCATCATGAATTTCCTGTTTAAAAGTTCCTTTCCGATGGATTTTACATGAAGTACATCAAAAACATTTTGCCATTATTTTTACAGTGATAAAAAAACAATATTAATTACGCATCTACAATTCTTGTAATGTGGTTGGCAATTTTTTTAATATCTTTTTTTTATTCAGAATTTTTGCTTTCATTATAGTCCTTGAAAAAACCCATGCCTCCTCAAAATACAAATGCTTCATGCCTTACTATTAACTTACATTAAATATAACTCCTAATAAATAAATGAACAAATATAATATTGTAATATTTTAGACATGAAATCAAAGTACCTTGGAGTAGATTGTGTCTGTACCCTTTTGCCACTTTTCCCTTTCTGTGGTGTGTCCAGTAACCTCCGTTTTGTTGCTCTGCTCTTTTTGTTGTCTGACTGTTGGCATTGTCTCAGTTTCTCCTTGAGTGTATTTTCTTCTATTGTGATAAGTGATTTTTGATCTTGGATAAATGTGTCCGATCCCAGTTCAATCTGAATAGATCCATCGTCGAGTTTGCTTAAACAACCTTTGGAAATAAAGTTGGGTAAAGATGCCTCATGATGTCCTATTGTTTCAAAGTAATCCAGTTGACATTGTACTAATTTCCCTAATTGCTGTAAGGCTGTCTTTGGTGGCATCCAGTTTTGGGGATGTTTAAAGTCTTTATCGGGAGGTTTTATTGAAAGTTGCTGTATTTCCTCGAGTAATAGTAACTCATTTTTTAGATTTGAGGGACAATACATTCGTTTGTATAGACAGATGTACATGTTTATGTTGAGAAGGAATCGTTTGCTTAGATGAAGTTGATGTTCGTCTCTAGACACAGTCACTAAGTTGTTGCGCAAGTCTTCATCTTTCAAGACCTCTGATAATAAACTATCATGAGAAATCCCATGAAAGTTTGGCAAAAAGTCATTACCACCCATAGACAGGACGCATGCTATAGTTAGCCCGATATCTCTGTTGTATGTTTTTTCAAAAAGTGTCAACAGTCCAGTAATGTTAAATAACTCTGGTTTCTTCTTCTGAAGTATAAGATACACAGGATATTTAAAAGTGTTGTCTTCATTCCTTGGCCAGAACTGGCTAACTGCTAATATGTGTATGACTACAGTGTCAATGTCAGCTGATGTAACATAGTTAACTACACATTTGCCGTTACCTAAGCTTTTTTGTATGTCAGCATCCAGTAACCAGTCTGCCTGGGCCATTTCAGCCTCTCCCTTTCTTTGTTTTACTTCATCTATAAATCCTTCCTTAACGTATCCGGTCTGTTTGTTATACATCACTCGTACTGGTATTGTGTACCTTGAACAGCTTTCGTCATGTTCTTTTTGGCAGTTGCATTTTGATGTATAGGCTTCGCTATCAACATTAATCTCTAAGTCAGCTTTGATCTTTAAATGTTCCATTTGTGTTGCTAAGTATCGGCTTATTAGAATTTTTCCAGCCATTGTACCAACCACTGCTTGTTTGCTAAAATTTTCTGAACTAACAATTTCTTGGTCTTCTTTTAAGTGGGATATTGTAACCTTCTCTTTCTGCTTACGTTTCTGTCTGGTGTTGGCTTTAAAGTCATTAGGTGTAAATGCATATTTTTCCTCACATATTATTATGCGCTCCAAGTTAGGAAGATAATTCAACAACTTCTTTACAATTCCATTCGAAATATAATTTAAGTATTGTTGTCCAGATGTTGCAAACACTTTGAATTTGGTTCCAGCAAATTCCACGATAGATATAACTCCAGACTGTTGTATTGCAAGTGGAAGTGTAGTGAAATCAGTAAGTATTAAGTTGTTTAGTTCCGTGTTACTACTGTCAAGTTTCGGATTTGTTGCTGTATCACAGACATCTTTTTATAAGATTTATTAAGGCTTTCTTTACCCCTGCTGATTTGTTTGTCATATTTTTGGACCCATCAGGTTTCAAAACAGCTTGGCATGTGTTCTTGCTTGAGGACATGCAGTCAATTACTTTAGATAGTTTTTTTACTTTTGCTGTTCGCTGCTTTTCTTCCCGATCTCTGTCTGTTTTTGGTTTGTTTTTTGGTTTACATGTTGTTCTTTTGATAGTTACACTCTGATTCCTTTTTACACGGCTTATCAGCTCTTTAGGTCCATTCATATCCTCCAAGGAAGGATAATCTTCCTGTGTCAAATCCAGATATTTTTTGTCACATGCAAACCTTTTTATTAGGTATCTTCCTACATCATATGTGTTTTTATCCAGTATTACAGTTGATACTTCTGGGAGATTTGAATGGTAGATATTTCTTGGAATTAAGTCTTTTTCAGTATGAAATGCATTTTGTCTTAGCATAAGCTTAATAGTCCTTTCAATGTGTTCTTTGTCAGATGCAGACAGTTTCTTTCCTAAATATTTTGAAGCGGAAGACTTTACTGCCTTGTTATCAACTTTATCGATGTCATCATCTCCGACTGTTTGGCCACATACAATAGATTTCCTGACTGCATGAAGTTGTTTTTGTTTATCAACAGTTGACATTTTTGGCAGTAGGGTTTCAAGTGTTGATCCAGGTCGGATACACTTCTTTGCAGATCTGTGATCAATTTCCCTCAAGGTGTCCAAACCAAAATTTACGTTGCTATCATCGTAGGGCAAAGTGTACATTGATTGCTTAAAATTCTTATGAAACAATCCAGCTTGATAATGCTCCAGTAATAATCTTGAACAAAAGCCAGCATAGCTCGATGCACCATTCAAAAATGAAAATGGTAGTGATGACTTAACACTTGCTAACAACAAATTATGTCCATCTGTCCCTCCTATTCTCTCAGAGATGCCTATTGCAACTATCTCATCACAATGTATCATAATCTCATGATGCAGGCAAAATGTTGCATTCTGTTCGCATGACACCTTTATAAAATCTTCAATTTTATTTCCAAACTGGTCATCAAATGTCTGTGTGGAAGATGAACTTTCAAACAATCTCAGTAAGGTTTGAGCTTCATTGTTTGGTAAACTCTTCAAAAAAGCAATACAAAGTGTTACATGGATTGCAGTTGAAAGTCTCCATATGTTTCTTGTTGCTGTCTCAATATTTGCAATTGTTAACAGTTTAGCCCAGTCCTTTTCATTTTCGTCATCTTTCATATACTGGAGTATATGAATTAGTCCTGAATCTTTGTAAGCGGATATTAGATTTGTAATTTTTGACTTTCGTAAATGTAGAACAGGAAATTCTGGTAAAAAGGCTTGATATTTTGGGTTGCAGTCCATTAGTTTAAAGAGATTGTTAGCTATTTTGAAATCTGGTGCAAAAAGAACTCTCTCATTTGTCTTTGAAATTTCAAGTTTTAATAGAATGTCATCTAATACACTTCTTAAGACATTAATATCATCATCACGACCTGATGCAGGTGGTGGATGTCTGGTTAATATTGGCCTTGGCAAAAATATTCTAAATGGGCTGTTCCCATCACCATCACCAACAGATGTGGTCTCTACACTTTCATGGTTGTTTTCAGATTCCTCTAATTGGTTATTTTCACCACTAGATGCTTTTTCAGGACGTTGTCTATCATCACTCTCCGTTCCTTTCTGACTATCTGAGTTGTTTACAGCTCTGAGTAACATTTCAATTTCTAGGATATTTTCAGTATCATCTTCAAGTTGTAACTCATAATCTTCCAAACTAATGGTATCCGAATCACTTTCTATCATTGACAAATTTGGAGATGGCATTTCAGGTAGGCTTAACTCCCCATCACTGTCGCTTTCTCCTGTCTCATGTATGATATTTACAAGCTCTTCCTCGTCTTCATTTAAGGATAACGATTCCATACTTTTATCTACTAGCTCTTCCTCATCTTCATTTAAGGATAACGATTCCATACTTTTATCTACTAGCTCTTCCTCATCTTCATTTAAGGATAACGATTCCATACTTTTATCTACATCTGTCAATGGGTCAGCCTCAGCCATGTCAATACTTGTCTCTAAGGTCAGTGATTCAAATGTCTTATTCAATTCTTCCCCAGCTGCATTGGCACTGGTTATGTTTCCAGGTTTAGTTGGATCCTTGTCTATAAGATTGATAATTTCCATTTTATTCCAAATATGTCCTATTGTCCATAGCGATTCCCTTTTAAAAGTTTTGTAAATTTTCTTCTCATCATCATTAAGATCCAAAAACACAGTGTTGATATCCGTCTTTGATAATTTATCTTGGTTTTTGCATATGCAGTGTTCAGAACCATCGCAGTCCTCACCATGCCAGCTTTCTACTAAGCATGAGTCTTTAGGTATTCCTTTTATAGTCAGAGGCAAGGTACATATCTGGTTTGTCCTTGACTCCCCGGGTAGCGGATCAGTTTTAATTGTTAGATGAACTAAGTTATCCATTAACAAGGCTAAATGACATTGCTGTAATGAAACATCATGTTTGCATTCAACTGAGTCATGAACTGCTTTGTAACTAAGGGAATATTGTCTTAAGTATGTTTGGTAATAACAAAGTTCTGGATCTGCATTATACTTCAGACGTCTGTCACCTGTCCTTTGTGACTGTGTTAAGCCAACATGTGATGTAACTTCGAAAACTGATGACACATTGTGATAGTGAATAAGCAATTCATCAGTGTTAACATCTTGTGTGATACCATGGTAATGTTTATTCTTGATGTTAAACAGTGCCTCTGTTAGACAATACAATGAAGATAATTTCGAAACTTTTGTCTCATGTGTTGTATCCTTTTTTACAAAAATATTTTCAAAGAACAATCGTAACGGCAAAGGCATAAAAATTGTCCATTCCTTAGTAATGTCAAATGAATATACATTCAAAGGGTAATTTAAATGTTTCTCATACTCATTAAAACAAGCTGTGCAAAAAGTGCCATGCAAACAACTTTCTTGTGAACCTAAGCTGTCATCATTTTCATTGCCTTTTGACAGAATAGCGTGTACAATTTTGTCGTTTATTTTTCTGTTCTGAATCAAATCTCTTGTACAAAATCTTGGTGGGAAACCATCTGCTTTTGTTTCTATACTTCCTTCCTTTAGAAAATGCATTTCTCTGACAAATTCAAAATGTGTGCGTTGGATGTAATTTGAAAGCAAAGTCGATATGTCATGTATTATAGAAAGGTCCACATTTGCAGAAAGCTCAAGTATCAAATGAATCCCAGCTTTATGACAGCAATTCTTGCTACAACCAATGCATAAAACATTTCTAATCAACTCAATACCGAAAGAAGTCTTTACAACATTTCTTACTTCGATTTCTATTAACTCAGGTCTGTGCTTTGAATTTGCAGTTACTAATATTCCATTTAAAGTTACATCAGAGACTGCCTTTCTAGCTAAATTTGTACGTATTGCTTTTTCACACACAGGTTGTAAAGCAACAGCGCTTGCTACAGTTGTCGTACACAACTCATAAAACTTGAACTTCTTTTCTAATAAAGTTTCATATCTTGTTCCATCCCTTACTGAAGTATAGTTCTGAAAATTCCATTCAAACAATTTAATTTGATTCCACTCACTATCTGTGAATAAATCTTTATGGTTAAGTTGGATATATTCTAGCTCGGAATCTTGTATTTTAGCACTTTGCTCATTGTGATATATGATACAACTGGAAATGAGTTCTTGATAGAGGCTTAAGTTGGTTTTAGAGTCTTGTTTTTCCTTTGTCTGATTTCCTGTTGAATGACAGATAATGTCCTGACAAAGTTCCTGACAAATTTCATAATCATCGAAATGTGAAAAAAGGTATCGAAATACAGATGTTACACGAAGTTTCTTAACTCCATCATCTTCAAACAAGCCATTTTTGAATGTTGAAATTTCCCGTAGTATATTTTGTTTCTTTATTATTTTGGAATCTTGATTTGTGCGATTTTGTTTCAAAAATTGAAAGAACTTTTCAGCATCTATATTCAATCCATAGGCATCTACTTCAAATCCCAACTTATTCAAGGCAAGTACAGAAAAGTGAACCTAAGAAAAGAACAAAAAAAGGAGTGAAAACAATAAATTTTGCTTGAGTTTCCCTAATCAGGATCAACTTGGAAGAACAAATAGTAAAGAATAAAAAATGATTCCCTATTTTTGTGAACATCAAGGAAAAGTGTGTATGCTGTAAAAGCCCCCCCCCCCCTTAAAAAAATTAAATCTATTGCAAATGTATAATCATTAAGTGCCCATAGGTTTTATATTGGTTTGTCTTTGGTAAAAGTGTAAATTGCATTTTGGCCTTGATGCACTTATAAGGCACTCACACGGTCGGTTTTAATACATGATGGAAACTTTTCTGTAAGTAATTGCAGTGGGTCAGGTCTTTATTTAAGCAAGTTGAAGCTAGTTGCATCAACTATTCTTTGGCATAACATGCAGCTATATAATACATGCAAAATTCTTTAGATTGGTATATATAACAGCATACATGTAGTAATTCTTTAAAATTGAATTTTATTATGTATTGTAGAAATCCATGTCTTTAAAAGATGGAATTGTTTTCTATTTGAAAGGGTTACAATTCTTGGTTGTTTCAGTTATGATTTACAGTATTGTAATTACACTAGAATATTATGGATGTAGCTCTAAACTATTTTCCTAGCAATATTGAACTTTGACTTTGATAAACATTTAATTTAAAAGTAAAAAAAAAATAAACCTACCATAGTTGCTGTTTCCCATTGAATTCTTCTTCTTCTTCTTCTTGTTTTTTCATTAATAATCAATCATGACTTATAGACTGTATCACACTATATAAACTTTCTACATATTATTTGAAATTTTCTATTGTCTTTTATAAATTGCATATTTATATATTGATAAACTCAAACAAAGGAATACATGAAAAACTAGATGACTCATTAACATTGTTGTGAATTGAAAGATTTATTTGAAATATTTAGTGTATACAGATAGTAAAAATACCAACAGTAGCAGAATCTCAAGTTATCAGATTATGGTGACAGATTTATTGTTTTAGTTAATTTGTGAAATGAGAGATGCTACATAGGTAACGCCTACAGTTTAAAAACAAGGCAGTTTGTCGCTGGAGTAAAAGTTTTATAATGATTTGATTGCTGTTCAGAATAACTAGTGAAAGGAAATAAAAAAAAATATTTAAAAAGAAAAAAATGGTTCATCAAAGAATTGAATTCAAATTTCAGATAAGAAATATTAGGACTGCAGAAAGAATTAACATGAACAATTGTTCACATATGAAGTCATCGTTCACAAATTTCAAACTAATGTAAACTAAAGGGAAAGTTTAAGGTCTTTAAAGTTCAGTTGCAAAATGCATGGTTCAGTTATTTTACTCAGATATAAACATATCCATATTTTCAATCGTGAGATAGTAAGGGAAGAAGAAAATAATACTGTTTAAGATAGATATCATATATTAAGTGTTAACTTTTCACAGGTAATTGCAAATTGTACAATAAAACCTATTTAAGATATGAATAGTTGTCTTGTTGAAGCTGTGAATTATTTCAATCTGTCAGCCATGGTACATGAATAACTTGTCAGATATACAATTAAAAGACAATAAAATGTGTGAATTTACAAGGTAATAAGTTTTGTTACCTATTCTCTCTATTGTCATCATCATGTTTACTACTCCTGAATCAGAGTCCTGAGTGTGCATGTATTAAAATACACTAACAATACATTGTATGGCTGGTTCTGTGAATGTAATTTGAACCCATATTCATAGTAAACGCTTTTAACTATATTGTACATTTACTACATTTCCCTTTTAAGAACTTTGATTACGATGGAGTTTTATTCCTCTTTGTCTAGCACCTATAAAGTACATACAATGTTCTGATATGTTATGTAATTCTTTCCTGGCTCTTCCCCTGGGATTAATGGATGACTGGGATGTAGGTAAACTTGAACTCATTAAAGTTAAATTATCACTGTTTATATTAGAGATACATATTTAACATCTGGTTGCTTTCACCATGGTGACTCAATTGAAGTAATTTCATTTAGATAGAAGTGTTATATCATAAACCACTGTGGAAGGTTATACACAATCACTCCTTTTAACATAGTTTACAAGTTCAAAGTCATTACAAAATCAACAAAGTGGTCCTAGCATAGATGTATAAACCCTATATAGATGTAATGTCTGAGCCAGAATACAAAAGAAGATGTGTTATGATTGCCAATGAGACAACTCTCCACAAGAGACTAAAATGACACAGAGTTTATCAACTATGGGTAAACTTGCGGCCTTCAACAATGAGCAAAGCCGATACTACATAGTCAGCTATAAAGGGCACCGACATGACAATGTAAGTTAAACAATTCAATCAAGAAAACTAACAGCCTAATTAATGTACAAAAAATGTACAAAAAACGAAAGTGTAACACTCAAACAAACGACAACAACTGAATAACAGGCTCCTGACTTATGCCATATTCATGTGAAAGAGTAAAACAATAGGAGTTATAATATTACATACATATTATTGGTATTTGTTCCACTATTGATAGGGAGACATCAATATTCTGAATTGCTTACAAACCTTCAATTTCTGCACAGTTTTGTGCATACTGCAATTTACATCTGACTTTTGTTGATATTGTCTCACCACTATGTCTTTTATTTTGCCAGGGTGTTCCTACAATATCAGCCATGGATAAAGAAAATACTGGTACTAATAAAACATTCACCAGAAAACTGTCTAAAAGAGAGAAAAAAGAAAAGAAAAAGCAAGATAAACAGAAGCAGAAAGACCATGGTGGAGGTTTAGCTGACAAGCTGTATACAGATATGCCCGAGTCAAAGTTCACCAGGTCTATCTCAAATCCTGAGGCTGTCATGAAAAGGAGAAGACAGATGAAAGTAGAGAAGAAATTACAACAGTGCCGAGGACAGGATGGACAAGGTCTGTACTGTGTTAAAGGATGTACACGAACTTTAAAGATTGTAAAATCAGGACTGAAACATCAATGTCACAGGAAGTTTGGAATGAAACACAATTTGTTTGTTTGAATAGCATACATGGCATATGGCAACTAAAATATCACCATACTATAATGTTCAAAATCTTTTTATGTTGTTTGGAGAGAAATATAAATATCCATTCCCCAAAAATGTCTCGATTCTCCATGTCAATCTTTTACCAGTACCATATGAGAAGCAAAGCATTACCATATGATGAAAGTTATGATGAAAGTTTATTTCTGTTTGAAAATGAACATGACCATCTACGTGTAAAAGTTTAATGTCTAGGTGACACCTATTTTATTCACCAGAAAGCATCATATCATTGAGGTATGAAATTTATTCATTGTTTTAAGATGTTCTTTGATCAAATTGATAGGTATACCTGCATGTTTACTGGGGCATAGGATATCTATACATTGTTGAGTGGGCCTTCCCAGGACATAAACTGTACTGACAAGGATAGCCTCATAATTAGGTGGGAGTTTGTGTAAATAAAATGGAAATAATTATACTTTCAAAAGTTTTAACTAGCAAATAAACAGTTTCTATAACCAATGCCTTTAAAAAGATTAGATAGACAGATTAAAAATCAAATATTCTTAATTAAATTCCTGAAGGATTTTAAATATGTCATCTGTTTTTAAGTGTGTACAGGTAAACATAAAATGTATTTATCCTACTGTACCTGTATATATTGGTAGGTAACATCTCACGATGTACTTATATAGAAATAAGATCTACATTCAGAGAACATTGACATCACATGTGTATTCATTCAAAACATATTAGGAGTTTAAAATTTTGATCTTCAAACTTCATGATCCATTTAAAAACATAGTACTGTAAAAAAGTCAATTAACTTCAATTAATAGAAAAGTTAAATTAATAAATGTGGGAAAAAGGACAGGACTGAAATGACTGCTTTCCCAATGTTTAATTTTAATATATATATCATAGGAGCAGCATCCTTACTGCTAGTGCTTATCTTCAAAGGAAGTATCTTCTATAAAAAGAGGTGCTGTGATGCTAACATTTTAAGACAACAATACTATCACATAAGCACAACAATATAGAGAAAAGTAGTAATTTCAGTCACAATACAGACAAAAAATAATTGAACCAAAAAATAAATAGAAATTCTGCATGGATAATGCCTTCAGCAAACTTTGAGGTCATTAAAATTGTATTATCATGTAACTTAAGTGAAAGGATCATCAACAGGTTATCTAAAAGTATCATCATTGTAATCAAGTTACTGTAAGAAAAACAATTAACATTATAAAAAAGATCATCAGCTTTACTGTTTACTAAAAGATTTAGTGTATATATATGTTAAAGTGTCTTCCCTTCGTCTCTCTGTATTATGTATTAAGAGTAGGTAAATGAATAAAAATATGTTTATATTTGTTAAGGTGTTAAGATGATCCTTGTGCAATGTATAGATTATTTCTATGGGTGTGAATAGTTAGTATGTTATCTATGTGATGCAATAGATTTACAATATTCTTATTAAGTTTTCTCAGACCTTTTTTATGTAACCGCATGATGTAAAAGCTGACCATGTCAGATCTCCAAATAGAGATTGTGTAAATTTTCATATTCTTATGCTATTTGTTTGTATTTCAGGAGGAACATTAAAGATTTATGGCGAGACATTAAGGCCAGACATTCCTTATAAAACTTTACTGTTATCTACTGGAGATGATGTGGAATATGTCATCAAGGAGGCTCTAGAAAAATATGATCTGGATAAAGAAGATCCATCAGACTTTTGTCTCTTCCAGGTTTGTGATTTATAGCTACAGACAAGCTTATTTTTATACTCCATATTAGCCCACACTCCAATCTTTAAAAAGTGCACATTTGTTCTGATTTAATAGATAGCAGGTATATGTTTCATACTCAAAAGATTTATCTTGGAGAAATATGAATATTCTTAAAAAATAACAAGTATTTAATTATAAAAAAAACAGCTTTAATATAATATTTTAAGGGGAGATAATGTGGAAAATAATAAAAAAAATGAATGTAGAAAACATTTGAATGAAATGATAAAAATAAATTTGGTAATAAAAAATATCACTGATATGTTCACACCCTATAAATGTCCAAAAAATCTACACATGTGTTTAATTAATGCTTTATGAAACATGTATATGAAGTGACTATTTCTGACATATTATTTATTGTAGGTATTGGTACCAACTGGAGAGAGAGAATATCATGGAGGAGCCATTGGTCAAGAAAGGGTGATGGAATCACATGAATGTCCTCTAGGTATTGCAATGAGGTTTCCACCCAGTGAAGGTTAGTTTAGATGCATATATAGAAGATAATCACAAAAGGAAAATCTGATACAACATTTCAATGTATGAGAAAATAATCATTGATACTTAAACTATACTCTCCTTATATCTTTGGATGAGTTAAAAGGATAATTCATGGTAGAAATCACCAACCTGTAAGTTAAGCTAAATCTTGACAATACAAATTTAAACATGCTCTTTTTTTCCATGGATTTTTTTGGTAGAACTGCTCATTAAATACACATGTGTAGATCAGAAAGGCAAGTTGATTTGATTTTTATGTTGGTCTTTTATCTCAATTTGATGTTTAAAAATCTTTTACACAGTATGATGGTACATGTATATATAAAGTATATCTTGTAAAATATGAAGTAGGATTAGCGATGTAAAAGAATAATAAGTTAGGACATTCTAGTAATAATGTATTATATTAATTTCAGGAACAGTCATGTTTCAGTTAAAGAGACGTCCTGCTGATGCTAAAAAGACAAAACATAAAAAGATCAGAGCCGTGTCTCATGAGGATTTACGTCCCACTAAAGACACTATACCACCTCATCAATTACCATATCTGGTGGAGTTAAATCCTGGTATGGAAGAAATATAAGTCCTCAGAAAAAAATAATTAAGTCTTCAACACATAATAAAAATTGCCAATTAGACAACTAATATTAATAACTAGAGACAAAATTATGTTAGTAACTATTGGACACTAGGGCCTTCAACAATGAGCAAAAACTACACAGAATAGAAAGCTATAAAAAGCAGAAATGAAAAAATGTAAAACAATTCCAACTAGAAAACCAATGGCCTGATTTATGTGCAAAATAATAGACAAAAAACAATTATGATATACAGCAACAAATGTCAACCACTTAATTACAGGCTCCAGATTTGGGACAGGATCAGTAAGTTTTTCTATCATATTTTTGCAAAGTTTTCAAAAAGATCAAACAATATAATACATGGACTTATATGAACTAAAAAAGAGAGACAGCAACCTATAAATAAATAAAGACTCACACGACTGACTTCTGTTGTTTAACATATGGGGTCTAACATAGATGGGTGACTCTAACATATGATTATTTTTTCTGTGTCAAGGTCAAAGGATACTGTGAATTTAGAACTTTTTACCATATTTATTGCCTCAAAAGAAATGTTATATTGTTAAAGATTTATAAGTGTTTACTCTTAATCATGTCATGTGCATATCCACAAGAGACGCCATATTGTGCTATTAACAGGCAATTCATTCATGTAAGTTATTTATGTAGACAACTCCTATTAATTCCTGTTTTGTTTTACAGATGGATCAGATAATCCTAAAGGTAAAGTGTACAGACTGAATATGAAGTTTACAGAAGTAGGAACAGATAGAAATATGCTGATTCAGGTATGTAGACGGTTCAAAGACCATGACTGACAATTACTGTGGATTCATTTATTTTCGTGGATACCAATTTTCGTGGTTTGAGAAAAACTTGCATAGTCGTGGATATTTAAATTCGTGGTTTTTGTAAAGTCTGCATACATTCTTTAAGAAAATTTGTGGTTCTTCGGTATCCACGAAATCCACGAAAATTGGTATCCAACGAATAATAATGAATCCACATTATTGTGACAATATTTTTGGGAGAATGATATTTGTTTTGATAGTAAACACCTTTTAATATTTCATAAGAAAAGATATTGCATCATTTGCCTAACCGCTGTTGATTCATTTATATTCGTGGGTATCAATTTTTTTTCATGGAATGTGGTAATCTTGTATTTTCGTGGATATTTGATTTTGTGGTTTAGTCACTCTCTTCATATAGAATATTTGTAATTTGTTAAACATTCAAATTTGTGGTTCACCTGTACCCACGAAACACACAAATTTGGTATCCAATGTATAAAAATGAATCCACAACATTTTTGGTGTTAATGGCAGAGTAACTATTGGGGTTGATACTTTTAAATGTACAAACCTGTGTGTTTTATCACTATGTCAACTTTCTGTCATGTATGAAATTATAACTAGGCCTTTTAGACTTTATACAGTGCCCCGTGAATTACACATGTTTATGTAACAACTTTCATCAGTATGGCTCAAGACCAACATAATGAGATGCCAAACATTAAAAATAAGTGGTTTTTTTTTAGGATGCTCATCAGAACAGCTGAATCTGTTTACATGGTATATGGTTAATTTTTCATTAGGGAATTGCAACCTCAGTTGTAGGAACAATAATAGTTTGTTTTATAGAATATGACCATGTGTACATTTGCATTTATTCTGTTGTCAAATATTACTGAAAAAAAGAAATTTGAATTCAAACCATTATATTGTATCAGTAGGAATTATTTACAAATGATGTTCAATTATTTGTCAAAATACAGTCAAATTAAAATTGGTTTGATATACTGACTATTTGTATAACTTGTGTTTAGCTTTAGGCAAAATCCTGTAATTCTTTTAATATTGAGACTATTTGTTTTTAGCTTCATGGTCCCAATGTACAGCCACGGCACTGTGTGATTGGTCTGACTCAGTCAGATGGTATTGTTACTATCACACCAAAGACTCCAGAATCTGAAACTATCGTCAACAACCAGCGGATTCAGGAGACGACAACACTTAGACATGGAATGACACTCAGATTTGGAAAACTTAATGTCTTTAAATTTATGGACCCTCATTTTGAGGAGGTAAGATTTTTTTTTATTCTCAAGAACTTATTTTTGTCATCAAATGGGATGGATCATTTTTTTACATTTTGGGGTTTTATGCTTGTCAAATAGGCGAAACAAATTGTCAAAATCCCAAAAATGAATCTAATTTGTACTTTAAAACTACTAACAAAGTAATGAAAATTAAAACAGACTTTACTCTTTAGGAGGATTTCACAGTCATCAAATTGCACATATTCACACACATACACACACCCCGTTGAAAGAGGGAGTAAAGAAAATTTAATACTACCTTTAGTCAATAACGTATGAATATCTACTGAAGTGTGATGTTTAATGTTTTGTAGAAAATGAGGAAAGGACAGATGCCAATGGATTTCCAACAGAAACAACGACCTGGACCCCAGCATCAATCACATCCCAAATTACATGAGACTAATTTTGATGTGGATGGTAAAGTGGAGTCACAGGGAAGTTCTTCTCCTAGGGGTAGTGATATGGGTCCAGAACCTATGGAGGTTCAACAGAAAAGGTAGGGTTATAATTAAGTTATTTGGTTAATTCATAGGAGACAATTAATTTTTGTTTAAATATACTGTGTAAAGAAATAAGAAGATGAGGTATGAGTACCAATGTAACATCTATCCATCCAAGCTATAAAGAGCCCCAAAAATACTAGTGTAAAACAATTCAACTGGAAACCAAGTCTAATCTATATTAAAAACAAGAAACACTTATGAACGACATCAACAAACAACAACCACTGAACAGGCTCCTGACACTTTTAAAGGAAGGATAATGAAGTTTATATTTACATCCAGCACAATGCAGCATACATCAATGTTTTGTTAAATTAATATTATAATAACTAGAATCCCTGAACTTTCTGAACTCATTGAAGCTATTGTTTATATTCTTACCATCTTTCAGTGACTTAACATGTCCTACTTAACATGTCTCCACATAGTTTTTGTTTTATTACAGGCCTCCTCCAGCCAATCAGGTGTCTCCACGTGATATGTTAGATGGTCGACCGCCACCATCCAGACAAGAAGATGCTCTTCCTGCTGTGTTAGAATTTCGAGAAGATAGTATGTATAAACTTTTCTTTCTAATGATAGATTTTATCCAGCTTTGTATATTGTTATGTTTAGAGAGGACTTAAACTTTTAACAAGGATAGCTAGTCAAAATCTTTTTTATGCCCCATTCATTATGTCAAATCAACTTGAAACTTAGTACACATGTTCCTATGATATGATCTTTCAAATTTCAATGCCAAATTGGAGATTTCCCCCCATTTTCACGGTCCACTGAACATAGAAAATGATAAGGCAGATGAGGCATCTGTGTACTGGGGACACATTCCTATTTTAGAATTCAAATGCATGAATAATGTGATAGTTGTTTGTATGGTTAAATATAAATAAAGATGACGAGGTGTGCTTGTGGATTAGACAACTCCAGAATGACACAGAAATTAACAGCTAATGGTAACTGTACAGCCTTCAACAAAGACCATACCGCATAGTCAGCTAGTCTCATAGAAAAGCAAGCATGTAACACAGCAAAAAACGACAACCACTGAAATAAAAGCTCCTGACATGGGGCAGGCACATACATACTGAATATGGCGGGGTTAAACATGTTGGCAGGATCCCAACCCTCCCCTAACCTGGGACAGTACTGTAACATAACGAACAAAAAAAATCAGTTGAAAAAAGAGTAACTGATCAGAAATACAACTAATTAAAACAAAGAGTGAACGAGGAGTAATTCTAATTTTAGAGAGTCTTACATATGTTATAATGAAACAATCTTTTCCAAATTTTTAAAAGATTTGATAAAATGAATTAAACATTATTCCAACTAATTTTCTTTATTATAGAGGAAGATAGTTTCCTTAGATCTGTAATACTGGAAATCAACTCATCTGGTACCCAGTTTAAACTGGCTCCGACCTATACATCTTACATGGCAGTAAGATATTGTATATCTGGTGGATACAGGCCAGATATGTCACCGCACGACAGGGCTCACAGGGTTACGGGACTTGTAAATAAGATATCTAACCTAGTACACCAAGCAGTTCAGGTAACTCAATATGATAGGATTAACAGGGACTGTATCAAAACTGTTGATCTCAGTAAAAGCCTAATCACTTTACAACTAGAACATTACACTGATTTAGTCATTATGTGACTTCGGTGCTGATAGCACATGTTTGAAAGTTTGTGTTTTTTTAATTAACAATGCATGTAGCCTCTTCTAATAAAAAAAATATAGATAATGAAAAGTTTATTAAATGTTAATATTAAAGGTCTCTTTCCTTTAAACTAACTCTCATTTAGATGATTTAAAGTTAGTGTTATTGTCAATTAAAGTCTTACCAATTTACTTTTCCAGAATAACCGAGATAACCCAGTAGCATTAGCTCTATGGATGGCTAATGCATCAGAGATATTAAACTTCTTCAAACAAGACCATGATATCCACCCCTTCAGTCTGGAAGCCCAGGAGATCCTAGCTGAGTCAGTACAGTTAGCGTTCCATCACTTAGTCAACTGTCTACAGTATGATCTACAGAGAACTATGACAGCCTTCCTTGACGAGAATGATGCTGCTGATGATGATGAAATGGGAGGTCAGTACAATTATTCCTCTCAAATTAGGAGACTAAGCGGTTGAACTGTTTAGGAAAAATATTTCGGATTTTTACAGCAAAATGAGATATTCAACCCTACAAATTAATTGATTGTACAAAAAAGGATCCAAATACTTGATTGTCATTATATTATGTATTGTAATTAATACAAGTAAAATTTATTAATTTAAAATTCATTGTATGCTAGAGTAGTCTTTCTTGGTACAAATTTTGGAAGATATTGGAAAATATATGCTTGTTGGATAATAAAATTTCAAAATAAATGAGCTGAATGAAGTCGGTAACAATAGTGTATTCTTTGTTTGCTGCACTTGAGTAATCTGTGTTAATCTGCATAAAGATCTAGAGTATTCAGAAAGAAAAGTTTATACTACAAGACCAGAGGTAAATGTATTTGAAACAGTTTGCTTAAGGTTCCACTAAAGTCAAAATATAGGATACTTCATAAAATCTAAACTATGCCTGTATTTTTCAACCTATAATGAATAAAGTCATAAACTATGAGGACATATGTTCATTTTAACATACTTTATATATACACATTGTGTAGATTGTAGATAAACTTGAAATTGTTATGTTGTGGCCAAACCGGTTCTTGGGGTGAACACTAAATTTTCAAAAAAATCTGAAGGCCTGCAAGACGACTAAATTTGCTTAAAATTGGTATGGACGAATACTGTTACATGTAATGGAGGGCAAGCCCATGCTGATTTGTCACATACACATGTTTTAATGGCATATTTGTCCAATTTCTGTATTGTACCTTCGATATTCATTCACTTAGATACATGAAATTAACTGAAACTCGAAAATCAATACATTTAAAAAAAAAATCAACATGCGCTTGCCCTGCATTACATGTAATAGTATTCGTCCATACCTATTTTAAGCAAATTAAGTCGTCTTGCAGGCCTCCAGATTTTTAAAAAATTTTATTGTTTACCCCAAGAACCGGTTTGGCCACAACATAACAATTTCAAGTTTATTTACAATTTATACAGCGTGTATATGTAAAGTATGTTTAAATGAACACATGTTCTCATAGTTTATGACTTTATTCCTTATAGTTTGAAAAATACAGGCAAAATTTAGATGTTTATGAAAAGTCCTATATTTTGACTTTAGTGGAACCTTAATCTAGTTCTATTTCTTTTAGAAATTAATGAAAAAATAGGGTTTATGTTTAATAATTCTATAACCTGTAAGATACTTTATTAATAAGTTATAGTTTTATCTTTCAGAAGATCGTCAGCGTTATTCAGGTAAACCAACTCTAGGCGATGTGTTAGACACATTGTCATCAGCAATGAACTTATTACGTCGATGTCGAGTAAACGCTGCACTGACCATTCAACTCTTCTCTCAGTTGTTCCATTATGTAAATATGTGGTTGTTTAATGTACTAGTGACAGAAAAAAGAGTGCAGTTCTGTACACGGTCGTGGGGTATGAGACTAAAGAGACGATTAGGTAGAGTGGAGGCATGGGCTGAGAAACAAGGACTAGAGCTGGCAGCAGATTGTCATCTCTGTAGGATTATTCAGGTCAGTTTAAACTTCATGTTTTTCATGCTTATAGAAAAGTTTATAGATATCAAATTTACATGGAGTTAAAAAATGTATTTGGAAGGAATTTCAATGGATCATATTAAGAAAAACAAGTATTGAGATAATTAATATATCAATAGATAAGTTCTAAGATCAGAATTATATACAGACTAGTTCATTTTAAAAAATCCATCTTTTGAAGGTAGACAACTGGCTTATTTATGAATGATATAAGACTTTATACAACTTTACAATAATAACTGTCTTATATTAAATCAGAATGGACCTAATGTAAGAAGAATACAAGCATCAACAAAATTTTGTTGTAAAAAAACATCTTTATGAAAATATTGATTATTTGGATTAATAAAGGAACTGTTCTTTTATTTGTTTTTTTGCAGCAAGTCAACTGAACATTTAGCATCGTGTATGGTTAGTGTTAGTTATAAATATAAAGGACTGAATATATTGATCACTTGCTTTGTCAATAAATAATACACCAACATTTCTGATTATTCTCAATATTTTGTAATTGAAATGTTGATTATTTTTCTAGGCTGCCCATTTACTTGAAGCCCCAAAGACTATTGCTGATGATATTGCCAATATTTGTTCCACATGTTTTAAACTGAACTCGCTACAGCTACGTGAGTTACTCCAACAGTACATTCCAGAACCTAATGAACCACCCATTCCACAAAACTTAATCGACCAAGTCGTCAGAGTAGCAGAAAACATGGAGGATGAGAAGATAAAATCTGACGGACGAGATGTTCGTCTGGAGGAAGATCCCGATTTACAATTACCATTCCTACTTCCTGAAGATGGTTATTCATGTGATACTATCAGAGGCATTCCGAATGGACTGGGAGAATTCGTCGAACCATTAGCAAGAGCTGGTAAGAAAAATAAAAAAGCCCATTGTTTGGGGAAATATGAATTTTTGAATTGAAAATACTACTTAGTCTATTCTTTACTGTACAGTTTTAAGTTTAAGGTGGACATTAAATACACTATATTAAAAATTTACGGAACAAAATTTGTGAATCTGAATTTAGCTTTGAAAGTATAGATTACATTACTTAGCTTTAGAACCTACCATCTCTCTTTAGGTACCAGCATTTATTATGAAGAAACTCAATTTATTCAGAATATAATAGGAATGTTGATTATTTAAGGTGTGTGTAGAATGGTAGCACAGCCAGGGTCCAGTGGAGAATGGACAGTCTATATGCATGTAGATGATGCTAATATAGAACAGGTCAGTTAATATATATATCATAAGTGCATATTTCAAAGGGGTGTAACCCTCTACTTTAACTTTTCCTCTAAATTTGTATCAATTTTATTATTTTAATTTTCTTTTTTGTTATTTTTCATCATATTTACAGAATTTATCTTCATTATTGGCAGAAGTGGTTTTAGATTAATAGTGATTGAGACAGAAAAAGTCATAAATTAAAATATTATGGTTTCTTCCCATGAGGCTATACTTCAGGTCTCTGCAAATACTATATAGTTTCCTGGTTTCCATTAATCAGAGAACAAACTAAGCTACTACAGTGGATATGGTAGTTTACTTTACTAATTTGTTATAAAATTGAGCATGGAAATTAGGGAATGTGTCAAAGAGACAATGACCTGACTAAAGAGCAAAAAACAGCCCAAGGCCACCAATAAGTCTTCAACACATTGAGAATATCCCACACCCAGTGTACTAATGGATTTTCATCTAATTGTTACATTATGTTATGTTTTCCATCTCATTATCTGGTCCTACAAATTTAAACCTATTGATGTCAGTTGGTTCAAGCTTAACATATTTAATATATTTGAAATAAAAATGTACAACATTTATGGTGAATATCTATCTTGAATTTAAACATTCAATTTAGTAAGTATAAGAGTGGACCAAAAACCAAATTCATTGTAAAACTTTGAAAATGTAAGGACTAATCCTGAATTGATAGTAGTTTGGTTATGGGAAGCACAAGATGATTAACTGTGGTTGGTTGTTTATTCATCAGAATTTAGTAACAGTTACAAGAATATGAACATTTTTTTTATAGATCGTTGGGGTTTAAACAAAATGCTTCTCATGTGTTTAATTCTCAAACATTTGGTCCAAATGAATAGTTAGAGATTTTTTGGAGAAGGTTTGTATCTTTCAATGCAAGTGTGATATGCATAGATCAGTGCTGTCAAGTCTCATTTACTTTACGTGAGACTCATATATTTTCATGCATATTTATCAGCATTTTCCTTGGATCATTCGTATTTTCTCTTTGATAAATCTTTTTTTTCTGCAATGTTGTGACATTTTCATAGGAAGCACATGTTGACATGAATGCTGCATTTTATTTACCTTATGGTTGTTGGAAGCCAATCAAAATCACAGAATCTTGATTAAAACCTGCATGTAATGTAAATATTCAAATATTGTTTCTGGTATTTTCAAAATTGGTTAACCATACATGAGTGTAATTAAAGAGAAACCAAGGACAGTGTTATTTTATTGTACCATTTGAGTAACAATTGTAGTAAGAGTCTATTTTATTAGGTTAAACTCCATATTTATAACATAATTAAAACTTGTCTTACATAACATGTTAGAATGTTTAAACTGCAAATATATGCAAGCTAATAAATATTGATTTAAAGAGAAATTTCCAGCAAGTGTAAACAAAAGGCTGCTGTTGATTTTTATTTTAATAATCAATTAACTGTAATAAAAAATCTGGTTACAGTGCTGGTATTATGTTCCAGGTCTGTATGTTTGCTCATTGTTTTTTTCATTGATTATCTGTAGACCAAATGCAAAGGAATTATTCCTGTTACACTTTTGCCTACATTACATTGAAATTTTCTATCTTATTGACATACAATATGAAGGAGGAAATATTAACTCAGTCCTGTTTGATCATGTTGATAGTTAGGTCAGTTAAGATGGACCACTAATGTAAAGTCAATGATAAATGGTGAGAGGTTTGTTATTATTTGGGTGTATGGAAGGGTATAAATCTGAAGCTGATCTTTACTTCCTTTGATAGGCCATTGAAAATGATAGTTAAAATGATACCTATAGTAAAGTCTTGAACATGTTACCCAATGCAGTCTTGTTAATACTTTTATTCTAGACAATATTTGATGTATTATTTTTGAGGTAAGGGATATTTGGTCCACACCTAGACAAAGATTAAAATCATTTATGCGGAATGAAAATGCTATCCTAGAATCCTTCAGTTATGCTGAAGATGAATTGTTTATAGATGTTCTTAAGCAAAAATTATTCCACTTTAAGTATGAAAAGACAGTCCTAGCATCCTTCAGTTATTCTGAAGATGTGTTGTTTATAAATGTCCCTAAGCCATGAGGGTTAATCCTCCTAAAGTCATCTTATCCACTGTTTCACATATTGAATTAGATGTCAGATCCTGATTTACCTTCTGTCAATCCAAACATCCTGATATTTTTTGTTTTTCACCGTAATAACATTAAATATTATGTCTCCAATAATAAACCTTTTAAAATCAGCTTTGACTTAAATTTCTAATCCGAAAAAAATCTGAAAGAAACCAATATATGATAAAAATTTGTTGATGAACAATTCTGACTGTTGACTAATTAAAGGTGAATATGATTGTATTGATTTTCACCTGTGATGTTGATGAGGATATTTGATATCTACTGGCTCATAATGACCAGTCTGTAATGGACACATGTTAGATAATTGTTTGGTTTGTGTCAGATGAAGTGTCCACTGATACACGTGATACATTATTTTGGAAGAGAATGTATACATAAAGTTTATAATCCCGCATATAATATAGATAAGCCAATAGATTTGATTTTGATTCCTGATGCTATATTCTAAGGCTGATTTATCAGATTTCTACATGTTTGTCATTTTCACGTCAAATTATTGTTTTTTCTGTAGCCACTGATGAATTTAATCATTCTGTTAAATTATTTTGATGCTATGATTAGAGACAGAGATATTTTGTCGTGCAAAATTCTAAAATGGATTAAGGAAGATGGAACATTTGACATAGATACTGCTTACTTTCAATGCTGAGGGATATGTGTAAATTGAAAATGAATTTTAAGCTCAAATTTAACGAAGTAATGATGATAGATTATGTGTATTCAAAATACAATTAGTTTAAATATTTGATGTTTATTAATTCATAATACTACTATTTGGAAACAATGAGTTGTACTGAATGGAAATATTGACATTATAATTTGTGGATTAGGAAATACAGTTAACGTTTTAATAAAATAGCACTAAATTGTGGTTTATTGCTGATAAAAAAAATGATTAAAGATTTTGAGATTACTAGAAATGCTGATTAGGATAGGGATATAAAACAATGTTGGAATTATCGACTTACCTTCATAATCAGGTACTAATAAAAAAATATTCTGTGAAATATTGATTTTTATACAAAAGTGTGAATTGAGCATTTCACACCCAGAAAAATGTATTGGAAATGTATTAGATGTATATTCCTAAGGGAACAAAAAATGTGCCATTCGATTAGATTTTTCATGTTTATATGTTGAAATTACTGAGGAAGGAGTATTATAAGTTATGTACAATGCGATTGTTCTGGACTTAGAATGTCATGTCGCGACAAGCTGAGCAGGAAAGGTCTCATAAGTAAAATGACAATAGAAAGTGTTGGTGAAAGGAGGTACATCAAAGCATGGATAACAGTAAGGAAATGTATTATCCATATAATTCTCCAAAGATGGACTCTTATGTCTCAATACGTCAATAAATGGTTAACCCTTCCCATGCTGGGGCCGTAATATAACAGCCATACCTAGAACACCATTATTTGGCACTAATGGCACTCCATACATTTGGAGGTCATCATAATGCCATTTAATTTGAAGTGTATGCATGTTTCATCAATCTGACACTATTAATTGTCATGTTTCTCACTTTTAATATCCATTTTGAGCTCAAATATCAAATTCAAAAATTTAAAATGGACAAAATTGTGTTTTTGGGAGGGGTTGGCTTACCCTCAAGGTCTGAAACACAAAGATATAAGGACTGAAACCATGGCATACTATTAACCTGAAGTCATTTAAGTACTGATTGTGCACATGAGAATCATCTTTGGGGCAAATCTCCCTGACAGACAAGTGTCCATACAATATGTCTAGGTCACGATCTCCCTGACAGACAAATGTCCATACAATATGTCTAACTCACAATCTCCCTGACAGACAAGTGTCCATACAATATTTCAAGGTCACAATTTCCCTGACAGACAAGTGTCCATACAATATGTCAAGGTCACAATCTCCCTGACAGACAAGTGTCCATACAATATGTCAAGGTCACAATCTCCCTGACAGACAAGTGTCCATACAATATGTCTAGGTCACAATCTCTCTGACAGACAAGTTTCCATACAATATGTCTAGGTCACAATCTCCCTGACAGACAAGTGTCCATACTATATGTCAAGGTCACAATCTTCCTGACCTACAAATGTCTGAACAATATGTCAAGGTCACAATCTCCCTGACAGACAAGTGTCCATACAATATGTCAAGGTCACAATTTCCCTGACAGACAAGTGTCCATACAATATGTCTAGGTCACAATCTCCCTGACAGACAAGTTTCCATACAATATGTCAAGGTCACAATCTCCCTGACAGACAAGTGTCCATACAATATGTCAAGGTCACAATCTCCCTGTCAGACATGTGTCCATACAATATGTCAAGGTCACAATCTCCCTGACAGACAAGTGTCCATACAATATGTCAAGGTCACAATCTCCCTGACAGACAAGTGTCCATACAATATGTCTAGGTCACAATCTCTCTGACAGACAAGTTTCCATACAATATGAATGCTACATATAACTTTGTCAAGCATGTAGATAAGTTGGGTTTCAAATCTAATAAACAGAGCTTGAAATTTTGAAAAGAAGAAATATTTCATTTAGATTGTGATATTTTTGGACTGTTAAATATTGGCACTTTGATCTTTTGTCTACAAGTGTGTTGTTATTTATTGTGTAATCATTTCTACTGTTATGAAAGATGAGGGGGGATAGGACCTTTATCGGGACTCCGGGATCGGGTGTTTTTAAGCTCAGGAATTTCGGGATTGACCCTTTCGGGATCTTTTTTTCGAATTTCAGGATGTCTGCATTTACTTTTTTTAAATTCAGGATTTCGGGATTTCATGTTTTTAAGCCCGGGATTTCGGGATCAGGACCCCTCCTATCCCCCCTCAAAGATACACTCTGGAGCACAAATGCCCTACTTTTTTTATAATTTGAATTATGCAAATCAAATTTTAATAACCATCTGAAACATATACCCACAATACAGAATTCCATTTTAATTAGGGTTTAACTGATGTAGGGTGAACCACTTATATCTGGGCAAACCAGAAAATCTTTTACCCATCATTAGCTGGTGAGTTAATGTCAATATTTGTCTAAAGTGTCACAAGATCCTTGTTAGGAAAGCATGGACACATGAAAAGAAAATCTGTCTTGTAATCAGATTACATCATAACTCAACCAAGATCTCTTTTTTATTCATATATAAAAGAAATAAGAAACAGAAGCTATTAAATGTTGAATTTGCATAGGAGCTCTTAATAAGATTATTCCAGTAATGTTATAAATATTTGGTAATAAAATGTCATTAAAGTAGTCCTGTCTTAGTGAATCTTTTGAAGAAAACAAGCTTGAAGATGATTTTAAGACTATTACAGTAATAACTGTATCATTTATCATTATAGTCAACATTACCCAGAGAAAATTACAGAAAAAAACCTTTTGAAATTATTTTATTTATAAATATTAAAATGATTATTAATATTGAGACAAGACGGTACTGAAATGTCAAAGTATGGATCATATAACATCACCTGACCTTTAACAATATTAATGAATGGTTTCTTATTACTGTATCTCAAGTATTTCTTTTATTCAGAGAAAATGTTGATTCAGCATAAATGAAACATTGCAATAATTTGGTAAATTTACATCATAAATTATCATTTTCTAATAACTGAAACATCCATTTATAATTATGAGAACATTTTAAGAGAACTACATTGGCCGTTTGATTGACTATAATTAGTCATATCCACTTCCATTGAACTTTGGTAGATAATTGTCTCACTGCCAATCATATCACATCTCCTCATTAGTCTCCAACCGTCAAAGTCATAGGGGACATTAGGTTTGCAACTGTGCACTTTGTCTGTCAGTCTGTCTGTTTGATAGTCCATCTGTTTTCCAAACTTTTTGTGTTTGCTTATTTTCATATTTTCCCAAGTTTTCCAGATCTTAAATCAAATTTGAAATGACAATCCATCAGTACTTTATATAAACAGTTTGTTACACAGATGCCTACCCTATTATAATGCAATATTGAAAACATAATAGCATTATGAATTATATGACCATTTCATTTTTCATGTAAATGAGATTTTCAATTGTATAATTGCAGGCTATACGTAAAAACCAACCAAGTCAACCAAACCTTAACCAAAAACAACATGGTGGATCTCCCCCAGACCAGAAACCTCCCATGTCTACGGAACCAGAAGTGGCTGTTATATCATTTGGCAAAGTCAAAGGAAGCATGGGGCTCAGTATTGTGGCAGCTAAGGTTAGTATAAAGGTCAAGGTCAGCATTATGCTTAGTAGTGTGGCAGCTCAAGTAAGTATGAAGGTCAAGGGCATCACTATTGTGGCAGGTAAGTTAACAAAGTTTTATGATTATCTGAAATACATAGGATTCAGTAGTTTTCTTAATTTTGATTAGTATAGTATATATATATATATAGAAAATATACATCTTGTGAAAAAGGGTTTAACAAAATGATTATTCCACAATCTAAAGAAAAACCCCAACAATAACAGTGTCAATTGGAAAATACAAGTTCAAATAGTAAAATAGTTTACAACTGTGCATGATGATTTATTTTGTATGCATAATGTTGTATTTATCAAAGCTGTTAAATCAAGAGTTCCAAATGGTGAAGTTTAAATCATCTCTTCGTAAATTTTACAGACGCCATCACGAGTTTGTTGACCGTTATGAAATAACCCTTTCACAAATGATATCGGATATGTTCCTTACATCATAGCTACAGTCTCCTTTCCTTTCATAAATCTGACCTACAGAATTAGACTATTTACCGGATTTGTTATCTCATAAGCAACAAGACTGGTGCCACATGTGGAGCAGGATGTTCTCACCCTCCCTGAACACCTGAGATCACCCCTAGTTTTTGGTGGGGTTTGTGTTGTTTATAAGTTTTCTATGTTGTGCTATGTGTACTATTGTTTGTCTGCTTGTCCTTTACATTTTTTGCCATGGCGTTTATTGTCGATTTATGAGCTTGACTGTCCCTCTGGTATCTTTCATCCCTCTTTTAGTACACTGTTAAACAATTTGAATGAACGAATAAAACATTATCTTTTAAAAACTGTTCTAATAGCATGTATACCATAGTCTTTGACACATCTACAGAAAACATGAAATGACATACAAAGAAACATCATTATAAATACTCCTTTGAAATCGTGTCTATGTTAGACTTTGAAAACAACCTTTCTTTAAATAGAAACCTTTGAAAATTTCCTTTGAAATCAAGTTATTATTTTCTATTGATTTATGTAGCATGCATAATAGGACCAAAAGGTGTCAAATCAAACATCTACTTTACTGCTATCTTGTAATGCTTTTGAAAATGATTTATTGTATAATGCGTTTTTTTCCCATTAAAAAGAAAATTTTGAGTTTTGATTTTTTTCCTATATGTTAAAGGGGAGATAACTCAAATGATCAGAGAGGATGATTTCTATTCAATTAAAAATGTGTTTAAAGTTTAATTAAATGAGTGACTTAAAGATATCAAAAAAACTGAAGTGTGGAAAAATGCTGCAAAAACTTTAAAATTGTAAGAGATAGTTGGTGCAAGTTGTTTCAGTTTTACCAGCCATTCCATACAACATTACAATGCATATATAGCACACAATATATATGATATACATGTTTAGTCAGTGATCTTAAACATTCATTCAGTGTAAATCTGATTAGAAAAAGCATGATTGATATCTGTAACAACATGTAAAATTGTTTGAAATCCACAATCATTATGTTTTGGTACTGAATGGTGCCGTGACCAGCTTGTACTGAATGTTTCAGTGAGCTGCGCTCGTACCAAATGGTGCAGTGACCTACACAATCTTTTTATTTTCAAATACAAATATCTTCTCAGCTACCAAAGTAAAAATTAACACATAAGAAACTGCTTGGCAGAATCATGCATATGTTAAACAAAATGAAAACAAACGGGATTTAATTAATTTTTTTTTAAAACTTTTTAAAACAAATGTATCCCAGTATAAATACACATCGGGTACTGTTTAAAGAGGGAGACCCTAACTCTTGTGTTAATGTGCATAAATGCAAATGTACCCTAATATAAATATAAATATTATGTACTGTCCAAAGAGAAAGATCACTTTTGCATCAAGGTGCATGTTAGTGAAATGGATGACATATTTTACAATAACAAAAGTCTGGAACAATTCACTATAATTATCGTGAAATTTTCATGATTTCTGTTTTATATGTCAATTCTTGTGAAAAAAGGAGTTAATAATGCTAATATAAAAAGAAGTAAGTCAGACATATAGATATTAAATATAATATTAAGGAGTGAGCTAATCGTTATTTGATATTTGAAAATCAATAAAGAATTCTTTTGATTGGATTAGATTTATATATCATTCCTATTTGATAAGATATAATAATAACCAAAGCATTAATTGTCCCTACTTTGTAAAGTGTATAAATGTACATCAGGTTGACTTGTTTGTCTGAAGAGTAAACAGACAGACATGAATTTCTTTTATAATTTCAATCATTTCGTATGCACATAAAGATACATTTTTGTGTTGTGTAATTATTTCTTTACATACCATCATAATCATGTGACAGATCTGGCTCATTTGAAATCTTTGATCCGAGTCATTTCACACTTCCTTTGAATGGGACCTCAACCCAATTTATCTAGTTGTCTTAAGACATAATGAAATTTTGATTTGTCTTTTAAAATTGTTAAATGTCTGTGTGAGATGTAATCTTGTTAAAGGATGATTGAGTAGCAGGACTTGGCAAGATGACAGACATAGAAATGTTTTAAACATTTGAAGAAGCCAAGGATAAAAAATTAAAATTGAGGACATTATAATTAATCTTAAAATGTATTATTGATACATACCAAAGATTAGATTGCTATCTGTAGATTAATTAATCTTTCAAATTTTGAAAAAAATATTCTAGGTGGTCTCTATGCTATGGTGTTTAAGCTGTCTTTATATAAGTTTTTTGACAATTTGATTGTAAAATATTAGATACATTTCTGAACAAGGCTAAATAAAAAAGATGAAACCCAGGATTTTATGTAAGGGGGAGTTTGAGTATCATATTTTGACCAAAATTGGTTGTAACTTTACTCATAAATTACATTTGAACTTATTAAGGGGGCATGAGCCAATTGCGCCCCCATCTGACCGTTTGAATTGGGGCCTATATATTTGATCTGTAGTCCTTGAACAGCTAGGTCCTAATACCACCATTGATTAGAGTATAACATCCTTTTTCTCCTTCATCCTGTGAAGAACAACATGTTAGAGTTAGTTAAGTGTATGCATCATAATAAGGTATGGGACAAGAGTATTAGTGGCTGCTTGATCACATACCCGTAGCCATGGGGGTTTCGGTGGGATTTGGACGAACCCCCCTTGAAACCAAATAAGCACTGTTAATAAAGTCAACATTCTTTTCAAATTGTGACTGTTAAAGTCGAGTTCATGAGTCCAAATAACCCCTTGGAAATTCCTGTATCAGAGGTTCTGATTAAGACTATATTGGTTTGCTGTTTGACTATAAAGATTTGGAATAAGACAATAGGTTACAGTTGAAAACAAAGTAATTAATTTGTTGTCATATCTTGAGAGTTATATTAAAAAGAATGAAGTATATCTTTGAACCTGAGCTTCTTCGTGAAGACGGAAATACAATCATACATTGTATCAGTAATATATAAAAGATTGTATTTCATAGACTGTTACATGATCTTGTCTATATATATCTTTCTAATTTGCATATTATATATTAAATTTCACTTTATACTGCACAGTTATACCTTATATTTGCTGGTGAAATACATATTGATATTCTATAAGTATTTCATTGTAAATGGTTGGGAAAACAATGAAGACATTTTGCCAATTTATTAACAAAACCTTTATTTGTTTTGGGTGGTACCCTATGTGTTTCAAGTGACACATCTGTTGAATGAAATTATTTCATGTTTGTTGTTTCAAAAATATACCCTAGGCAAAGCCAATATACTGTGAGGTTCTGTCCTGTTTAAATTATAAAACTGTTTATATTATCATACTTATATGCTATGCTGTATTACTGTAGTCTTTGGGGTAAATAGTTGGATATAGGATTACATTGGAATTGGAGGTATATTTATTTTGTCAGTTTCATTGACATATCCTTTTCTAACCAAAATAAAAGTTTTGTTTACAAATGAGACTTGAACAGAACAACAACTGAATGGTAACATAAGTCCGATAGGATTTAACTGGAGGAAGCAAGATTTGGTTGTGTGACTGAAAAAAGATTGAATTTAGGTTTTCTCAGGAGTAATAATTGTAGAGTTACATTAGGATTTCTTACTTCCTGGAATCATTTCCTCTACAATAAGGGTTGGAAACCATACGTGTGAACAATACTGGTGGGAGAACAAATCATTAGAAATCAATTTTGTTTGCTCACTTTTATTGATTTCTTAATGACTTTCCATAGTTATCACACCTTTTCACTAGACCACAGTTTGAACTTCTCATTTTGTGCATGCCAGTATGATTGTATTGCTCCAATACACCATCTAGAATGACCTGTATATAAGGTATTCATATGGATTACATTGGCAGATCCAGGTGGGGGGGGGTTCCAGGGGTAGGAACCTCCCCTTTTTTTTTGCCGTTCAATGCATTTGAATGGTAGCGTATATTTGGAACCCCCCTTTACTCTGGGTTGGGAACCTCCTCTTTTTCAAATGGCTGGATCCTCCCCTGGATTATGATCACATTTATTTAAGGCAAGCATAACCTAGATTTGACACAATCCAACCTTATTCTATGTTCACCTGATGAAGTCTCCAGATATGTAATCATAGGATTTAATGGATTTAAAGTATTCTGTAAATTAACAATTTGAATGTCACGGTTGGATGATTTGATACTTCTTTAAAGCTGTAGTATATAATCATGAAGTACTAACATTCACCACAGGAGCCCAGGCAATCTATCCTTAAAGTAATATCTCATCCATGTATGTAATTTCTTAGTTTCTTAATCACCTCAACTCTCTTTCTTAATAATTGTGCATCACAGGTGCATAGTAATTAAATGTTCTGCAGGTATGAACATCAAACCATAGATATCTATGATTTATAAATGGATGTATCATATTACCTTTTCATTTTATGATGTAAAGCTTGAAATTGATAACCATATCAATGACTAAAGTATTACTGTTGACTTTGTTCTGAATAGACCTTCACTCTTGGCTTGTTATACTTGCTGATCTACTTCAAACAGTGACTACTTAGCCTGGTACCTTTGATAACTACTATCTGCTTTAGTCAATGAGACCATTTGGAATCGATTGTTTTAATTAGAATCTTAAAAACTTCTTGTAATTTTATTTGTACATAGATAAGAAAAGAAATCATTATTTCTTTTTACATGCAGCCATTAGATTTACTAAACTCAAATATGCATTTTAAGTAATTTCTCTCCAGATGCTTATTTCATGGTGAAATATACGAACATATGATACTTTTTAAGCCAAAAAATAAGAATGAATATATATTAATGACTTATATATACGATAGATATGTGTACAGGTAAATTGGCGCAAATGAATACCGAATATTGGTACCCCTGAAAAACCGTAATTGGCACAAAAGGACTGCTACCAATGATTATAGAGCTTGATATATTGTCTAGAAACATTAAACTGAATTAAAGTCTACATTTTGTTGTTGTATGAAATAATAAAGCTTCCATGCTATACATTATTCTTCACAGCTGTACTAATACTGTCTCAGTACTACAGTTTTATACCTTTACTTGGAAAAAACTTTACCCTTGAAATATAGGGTTGTTTTAACTCACAAAATAAACTGAACTACAACTTCAATCTACTTTATGTAAATAAAGCTTTGTATTTTTTCTTAAACATTAAAAAGTCTTTTGAAATATTTTTAATGTGAATTGAGATTTGTCAATAAACATGTTTTTGTACTGCACTTAAGTAAACACTACTGCATTCACCTGTATTTTCAGGTAACCTTGTATTATATCTTGTGAAACATTACATTGTATTCAAATCTCCTCCGAATGAGCATGTTATTAGAAATGTAACAAAAATTCTGAACTTTCTTGTAAGGCTTAACAGTTTCCTTAAACACTCCAGTAACCTGGAATGACCCCTATTTAGTAGAGGCCAATAAAATGGATAGGTTAAATGAATTCTATTTATAAACCATCTTACAGGTAATTCTGCACACCTGTAATCTTAAATAACTGGTCAAATTCTTCACCAGATTTTCATAAGTCACATGTATTTTAAAATTTGACATTTTTTTCTGAGAACATTTTTTGTGTAAGATTCATAAAGAGAGAAAAAACGTGTAATCATGTTTAATGGATAACTATTGATGGACTACAAACCTCAACTTGGATATATATATGTGAGATCTAAATGAATCTGATTACAGAAGATTGCTGAAAAATTTAAACTTTTATTGAATACATTACATACAGTGTATAAAAACACAAATTCATAGATTAAAAAAAAAAAGATATTGTTGGATAAAATCCTGGGTGTTTCCCTGTGTATTGGAAGTTCTAAACAAAGTACAAGTTTGGTGTGGATATCTTGTGTAGTGAAATAGTGATTTGAAGTTGACTATAAGAACAATTTTCTACTTATTTACCAAATTACATCTAGAATTTGGATTACTTAGAGTTCCAGAATAGTCAACTTTCATCTCTATTAAAGTGTTAGCAGTATCGTGAGTTGCAATTTACAGACAAAACATATGTTTCAAAATATTTATTTTAAAAAGAAGAATTAAGCTTAATGTTTTATGATGATGTTTATCTCAAATTTAATTTCTTGAAATATTATTATTTGAATATTTTTTAAAGCCCCATCTTTGGTCTAGATCCATATTTTTTTTATCATTTGTTTTTGTAAAATTATTTCATATCAGATTTGGAATTGATGCAAATAAAGTGGTTAGAACTGGAATTATTAATTTAAAAAAAATTACGACATCCTTTATTTAGATATATTTCTTAAAACATAAATGAATATGTGGCAGATAGCCTCAATTATTTTGTGAAGATGAAAACAGGCCTCATATGTTAAATAAATAAAAGGATAAACCAAATATAAGTATTAATAAATAATATTTTATCTGGATATAATTTTCCATATGTTGGACCATTTATGACCATATTAATGTCACACATGATAGATTTATAATTTGCAAAACAAAAAAAAATCCATTTAAGTTCCGATTAATGTCTTGCAGAAATTCCATCTTTTTGAAATTAGGTAAATGGTCCTGAAGGTTAAACTTTACATGGGATTGAAAAACGTGAGCTAGGGAAGAGTAAAGAAAAAACTAAGTATCATTGTTATACCATATTGATGTAGGTAACACGACTGTAATGATAAACAGACAATGAAGGCATCTCTGTAAGAGTCTCAGCATCCCCTTTTCCATTCTAAACTTTTGTACCACTATCCTGTCAACACTTAGGTTATGCAAGTTCAAATTCCAGCACTGTTCAGTAGCACCCTTAATTGACTAGGATCATCAGTTCCCTATAAAATACCAAAAAATACACTTTTTAACTGAGCATTAGGTAGGATACACAGTTTATATGGAGCTAATATATCAAGCCCAGATGTGCTGAAAACACCTAATTAATTAGATAGAATAAATCAATGTTTTCTAACGACTGCAAGTGACAACTCAAAATCAATCTACATAACATTATAGTATTTAAACTTAAAATTACATGATTTATAGATATTTGGGTATCCTACATGAATTAGGTTGTAACAAGGATTTGTATAGTTAGACTTACTATACAAATCCTCAGTAATGTAAGTAACCATAAATTATTTTAAAGGTATGAATTATTAAGGCCTTGAGATTTGCTTCTTGATTGTTCCAAACTGATAATAAATACTGTTCATAATTTAGTTACATCAGATTTATGTCGGTGGTACCAAATTGTTCCATAAAACTTATTTGAAGCACCTAACATTATCAGCAATGGTGTTAAACTTAACATTCGGATCTGACTGCATAATATTTGAAAGTGAAACATTAGATTTAAAGTTATTCCGACCGGAAATCTCAGGCTTATATAGATAAGAGCCTCCAAAGCTATATTGTTCAAGTGTATAGTCCCACTCTAACTGTGCTAGGTGTTAAAGCAATGTAAAAGTAAAAGTTTTTACATAGTCAGACATTAAGGTGACTTATTTAAATATTTTAGTCTACCAGTTATGTGGGTGTTTGGTAACAATCCACCCAATTATAACCTCTCTGTCAAAATTATTTACTTATTGACTTTTTTCAAGAAGTAGTGAGAAAAACAAATCCATTTCTGAACATTTTTTGCTGATGACTAAACATCTACTTTAATAAAAAGTAAAATTCTTTCTAACATGTATTTTGACAAAATAAGAAAAATTGGTGTATGTTTTTGTCAGACCAGGATTAGAGTAATGACAGTATTTACATGGCTATGAGTAAGAATATGAGACTGTCACATGTACATGTATATACATGACGACCCTATTACATAATAAATTATAATTTTGTCTGCATATTTAGATATTAAGGATTTAATTATCAAAACATTTCCGTTAGCATGTTATTTGTGCATGCGAACAACACGTGTAATTGTGACAAAATAATAATGTCTATGCATCATTTGACAGTTATAACATCAAAATTTACGTGAAAATATGACTAAAAAAGAGGTATGGTTTTGTTCTTTGGTGTATCCCTAAAATGGAAGATTAGAAATTGTTTGTAAGCTATAGCATAATAATTTATTTTGTGACTATTTCAGGCAGTTTATCATAAGCTTATATCTTTTCTGAATGTTTAAATTCAATCATTTTAATGTAAAATAAAGTAAAGAATTGGGTAACACATTTAACCTTTTAAATTATTTTTTTTAAATTAGAAATAATAAAAGTGAAAGTAAATCCGTATTTAAGGTGGTCACAGTTGATTCCCATGAGATTTGGTAGCATGATAAAAACTCGTAACACACATGTGTCACTTGTCAAAACTGGCATTATCTTAACACATCAAAGTTACAGGCAAAAATACATAAAACTGCACAATATTTGTTTCTAAATCCCTTAAATGATTCATAATAAAAACTGTAAATCTGAGCTTTTTATTTGTACTTAGACTTTCTTTGCCAATAGTTCTCAATGTTTTAAAATAAAAAAAGCTTTGCATTGGCATTTGGCCTTGACTTTTGTAGCTTATTTATGCTTATTTCAACTGTGTTGATCCCACAACTGATGGACTGTTTAAGTCACCAAATATAATACATGTATTAAACTATTGATGATGAACATATAGTGTATTCTAATCAATGTTGAATTTCCCACGGACCAGACCGTCTCAAAGTGTATCCTTGTGTTTTGACCTCTACTGATTCAGACTCTTAGCTTTTCTTATGAAACCACTACTTAACAGCTGTTAGTTCCCAAGTTAGCAGATACTGCTGCTGAATGACTGTTAGGCAATTAACTTATTTTTTTGACCAGATCTTCCCGGTACTGAGGCAACAACCTTGAGACATATTTAATAACTTATCATATGAATCCTTGTAATTTTACTAAACTGTAATCTCTAGAACAAGATAGAATGTAGATAATACTGGACTGACCTGTTTAGACCATAGTCTAAAACATGAAGACTCTAGATGTGATTTTGGATTATTAATAGAGTATATACTAACTGGTTTAATGACTGATCAATGGTTGACTCCTAGATGGGTTGCTGACTAGTTGATGTATGCCCCTCCTCTATCATGTAGATTATTAAGGGGAAACAACTGCAATGAGTTTGCTCTTTACCTATTTCATGTCTTGAATTTACAAGTCTTCAACAGAAAATATATGATTTACACCTGCATGTTGAGCAACTATAAACATATATGTGTAAAGTACTGAATCTTGTATTTCAAGTTGTCTCAAATTTACTTTTGTATATCCTCAGTCCTTAGTTACACACGTTTTCGTTCTAGCCATGCATTATTTCTAGTACCAAAAGTTTTGAATTGAAATACTTCACCTGTTTTAACTTGTTTTAACTTGCACAATAAGCATACCAAATAACATTGGAAGAATTGTAATTATTGGTTTGTTATTCTTAACTCTTGATAGATTTGTTTTAAAACTGGTCCTTATTTTTCTGAGATTAGCTGTGTATAGAATTATCCACTAAATCACTTATCAGTACTCTCACATAAATGGCCTTGTTACAAAAAGCTGTGATAACCTTAGATGTTTAGGATAACTTCATTATGAGGTAAATTCCTTCAAACTCCAAGTCAAAAGATTTTTAAATTAGTGTGTTTAAAGATGTACAATGAAGTCTTTATAGTGGCCACTGCACATTAAACAAAAAACAATCAATCAATCAATCCTAAAATATAAGACAGGGTTGGGATGTGTGTTAGTGTTAAAATTAGACTCATGAACTAGGTTGGGAGTTCATGTGAGATCTTTTTCTCCTGGTATATTCCGTTAAAACATTAGTATAATGTCACCACTTCTATAGAAGTTTTGCCCATACAGGTATTAACCCTACAGAAAAATGTTTCTTTTTAACAAGATAACAATAGCTTGTTATTATTTGACAATAAATAATCTTTAGAAATGTGAAGAATTTTAATAACTCTTTACTATTGACTTAAAGCATAAAATCTATAAAAATAACCTCTTGTACATACTCAATGTATTGACTTAAAGCATAATTTCTACAATACATACATTCACAGTTTATTGTTTACACAAATTTATTAAACAAGTTAAAACTGTTGTTATTGAATTCAAATATCTGTGGCAAATGATTACATCATTAAATTTACAGCTGTATAAATTCCATTTTATTACTCAAACGGAGAAAATTCAAATGCAAAAGGCATCTTCTTCAATAGTAGTGGGGGGCTTCAACTGCAGGGTGTATTAAGTAGGTCAAAGTAACAATCAAAGGTAAACTTAGTGAAACTCCTGTAGGCATGTACTTCCATGTTCTGCTAAATGGTCATTCGTTCTGCATATGCATGTAATATTTTCCACTGAACATTATAAGTAAGCAACAATAAATTTGCTAACTACCACCACAAATACCTGCGGCAGGCAGTATTGCAACATTACAAATAAATTTTCTTACTGTACATTTATATTTGCTTGAGTGTGTCAAGATGTGCTTTGTCTTCTGAAAGGAAGGAACTCACAACGATTTAAATTCTTTCTTTACAATTGGTGGTATGCATATTGTCTGCAATACTAAAAATTCCTTTTACCTTTGGCCTTAATAGCGGTAATATTGTCTTTAAAAATATTTCAAATCTTTTAAAACTGTGCACTAATTGGATTACTACCGTTTTATTCTGATATGGCACTGTTCCAATTTACTACACCCAGACAAGATTAACTAATAATTCTTTTGTTTGAGTATGTATTCTTTAGAATTTGTATTGTACACTGTAGCAGATTTATCATTATCTTTGGCTCAGGCATTTATAACCTCTTTGACAAGAAACTCAGGAAATTTAAAGAATTTTGAAAAAATTAGTTTATGGTTGTTTACTCAGGTATAAATCTTATATTTGAATTAAGAAATAATTTTCAACTTAATTTTATGTCCTGTTTTCAAGGTTTAATTAACTATGGAATGCAATATTTAGCATGAAATAGACACGCAATAGTAATAACTAATCATGCACACAATACTACAGATCTGTTAGTGATTTCTTTTACATTGAGTTTGGGTTATAAAACATTTTAAAATGGATAAAACTGGAATTATATTAACTGGTTATTATTATTTATGGAATTGTTGTCAGATGTGCTACCATCCGAGTTCTTAAAGGAATCTTCTGTTTTGGGTAAGGATTTTGAAAATGCTTATATGATGTAAAATATAAGTGAAAGTCGACTGGACTGGTATTAACTAGGTCAATGAGGATATTTTGTCCTAATTCTGGAGATTAAAATGTAAAATTTAATTGTTAAATATCTTTGTGAAAAGAGACACTCATATAAAGATGAAGAGATATAAGCTATACCCTTCAAGCTAATATTTCACTTTACTTTATAAATATAGTAAAACTGACATTATAAATAAGAATGAACTGGTCATACATGCTTAGGACAAACATTTCACCTGTAAAAGTACTTCCTAACTGTTGCGTCAGTAGGTTCTAAGCGTGTCGGTGTAGTAATTTGAACTATTTTTAATTCAAATTCAATACATCTGATATTGTTATCTTAAATTTTAAAGTATAAAGCGCCAAGATTAAATATAATGTATAGAACTGCAGGTCTTTGTTTAAGTTTTATTTACCTTTGGTAAAAGGGAGAATTTCAATGGACTTCCTGTCAAGCTAGGCGATATAAATCATTTTATCACCAAGAATGAAACAAGTTTTCCGCTTTTTTGTTGGAAGTTGTTAAGTACAGGGATTGAGATCTTTTCAGGTGTAAATTTTACAATATTTTTGTTGTTGAGTAATAAAATTAAAATTTTGTATCGGAAAATAAAACCATTGAATTGTAAAAGGGGGCCCCCTGTATTGTGATTCATTGATGTTATATAATTTGTCACTTAGAAGAAACATCATCATAAAACATCAACTTTCTTGTTTACATTGATTCTTAAACATATTACTAAGGTAACATACATTTATATCATTGAAATTTTATTGAAATCTTATAAATTTAACTTGTGCATTAAATTACTGCAATTTCATTTTACACCATATATTTTTTATTTGGAGCTGAGACCAAGCACATGTACAATATTGGCTAACTGCTCATTCAATATTAAAATGAAAATTATCTGCAATTATTTACTTGGTTTTCGAAACCTCATAATCATTTTCAGCATTTATGATATCATAATTTTTGTTTTGATCATTTGAAATATGTATGATGAACATGTTGCTTTGTCTCAGACCCATCAAGCTTTGCCATTATTGTTTACGGGGTAGTCTTTTGGGAATCGCCTTACAAATGAAAGTTTAAATAGTGTTATTTGATATATATGTATATATAGAATTGATTATTGTAAAATCTATAACTGTCTAGAATGCAGTTCATTTAGTGTAACAGAACCTATCAAGGTGGGTATATTATACAAGTTGATTAATATCAGGGTAAAAAGGGGGGGGATGTGAAGAATTGATGATAATTGAATGTGATATGTGATATTTTGATCAGGGGGAAAAGGGGGGGGGGGGGGGGGGGTGGAGTAAAGACAATAAGTTAGACTGAAATGTGACATTTAACATCGAAGAGCTGAATTATAGCATTTAGTTAATACTAATATGCAATTAGTCACTGGAAGTTTTTAGTTCACTTTAATGGTAAGATATAAAACAATAGCTGCTGAATCCTATGTATTATATGATTGTCCACGTACTACTAATTTATTTATGAAGAATGCATGAAAACAATGATTGAGAATTACTGAGAAACAATGTCAAAAATAAATGAAAACAGTGTCCGACTACAAAAATGGTGAATACTAATAGATATAAATTTGAGAGATGTGCTATGATTGCCATTGAGACAAAAACACAAAGATAAGAACTCTTGTCGAAGAGATATCATATGTCCTGTTGAATATGGGAGACATCACATACAATTTTAAGCATGTGTGATGTCTACTTTAGGATAATTTCTAATATTGAGGCAAAGAAACAGCATTTTTACAAGTGTCTTGTAAACCTAATGTTAGTTTATTTACTAGTTCTTTAGGGTTTTTAACATGTCAGGTGTTGTTGAGACATACCAGGTAGTTAATAAATATACTTATTTTGATTTACAGGGAGATAATCAGAAAGAAAGAGGAATTTACATTAAATCTGTGGTGACTGGTGGTGGAGCTGATATTGTAAGTACATTTTAGATAGTTAGTTTTGGTCAACCATATAATTAAAGACAACATACATAGTGAGGTGAAATAAAAAAAAAAAATGGAATAAAGATTAATTCAGATGTGTGGAAAAACTAACACTGTAATTATAAATGTGCAGAGGTGGATTTAGGGGGGGGGGGGTGATTGCCCCCCCCCCCTTTTTTGGGAAAAAAATTGTCTGCTTATATAGGGAATCACTGAAGCATGACTGGAGCGGGCCTCCTCTTAGTCAGTCAGTGGGCCCCCACTTTTGAGAATATCTGGGTTCGCCACTGATGTGGGATACAGGAATAAGTGTTTTCATAAAAAAAAATGTAATTCATCGCAGTGCCACAAAATATAACCTATAGCAGCGGATAACATTATACTGCCGCATATGAAGGGTATGGTGTTTCTCTAAAGCCAGACATTTGTTTGAAGCAGGATGATTTATAATTTGGAGATGTTGTACTATGGCTAATGAGAAATCTGTCTGATGTGATGTAAGCAATTGTACACCCTTCAACAATGAGAAAAACCCATGCTGTATAGTTCCTATTAAAGTCCCTTAAAATACAAACAGCCTTACGGCAACAACAGAAGTGACAACCAATTAATCAGTCTCCTCACTTGTGACAGGCACATAGAATGGGGCTGTGTTAAACATGTTTCTTAACATTCAATTTCTTTACCTGGGACAGTGACCCAGCATTGTAACTTAGGAACAAAATGTAAATTTTAGTTACATATATGGCTTGACCAATCGGTTTCTAATGAAGCACAAAAAAATCACCTATCATACAGACAGAAATTACTGGTCTATCAGTATTCACAGTTACTGTAATCTAGTTCATGCTAATTACATATAAAAGTGAATTATGTTTCTGAAGACCAAAGTAAGTTATTTTCACCCTAGACTATTCTGGAATCTCCTACACATCATATGGAGTCTTAACTGAAGATTGGCAAATTGAAGACAACATACTGATCTGGAAATTTTACTGCAAGCAAGAGCTTACATACAAAATGTGATGATCCTTTTTTCTGACCAGAGCTAACATACAATATTAGATTACCTTATTTTCTGATCTGCACTAACAAATAATATTTGATGACCATATTTTCTGACCATATATTATTTTATTACAGGATGGACGTTTACAGTCTGGTGATCAGTTACTAGAGGTTGATGGGAAGAGTTTGGTTGGATTAACACAAGAAAGGTATAGTACATTAGAAATCATATGTATCTTTGTTTATTTGTTCTTCTTCAAATGCAAAGTTTGTTTTTTAAAACCGCTGGATGAACTAAGTTAGATCTGTATTATACTTGATGTAAATAAAAATCTAATTACTCCTATCAAATAAACTACCACTGGTCTATAAAAGGACATCAAATCCTAGATATATAGGGAGAAATGCCATGATTTTGGCTATACATTAATGAAATTTGATAATAAATTTTAAGTAACCATGACCCCCTTGGTAGGCAAATTCTTTTAAAACTTAATTTCTAATTTATCTCTTTAAGACCATATTTTCCAATGGCAAACACATCTCCTTGCTGATCTACATTCCTTGTCAACTCCACAGTTTACAGATTGTTAGGTAAAAATTATCAGGTTGTCTGCATGTTGATGTTGTAAAATATCAGCTGCTCATCACAATGGGAAGCTTTTTGTTGAGTGAGTTCATTGAACAACATCAAAAAGCCTTCATATTGTGTTGATCAGCTGATATTTTACAATATCATTAAAAAGATAATCTTATAAATGATTCATCAGGCTGTATTTACGTCTTTTGGAAGTGTTTTTCTTTGTTTGAAGATGATTTGATAAGTTCAGGTCAAACTTATCAACATAGGTTCAAACATTGTGACGTTGCTGATATGTCCAAGTCAAAGTTATAAAGGCCCGGTCAACATATTTGACATCACAAAGCCATGATAATGCTGATTTAACAGTGGGACAACCAATAACATGTATTTTACACCAGTTAGCTTGACATATTATTACTGTACATAAGGAAGCCAAAAGTCAATTGATTGAAAACACTAAATTTTAAACAAGCTGGATAAACATAATATACCAAGCTAGTGACACAGAATTTACATGGCACTTGGACATGACAATATCAAGGAGATGTGGTATGATTGCCAATGAGAGAAATATCAAACAAAGATAAAAGGTATAAATGACTGTGAATACAGATACTGTATAGTAAGCTATAAAGACCTTGGACGAAAAGACTAAATCAATTCAG